>NC_059204.1:33957427-33962427 GCF_020615455.1 Coregonus clupeaformis | reverse complement strand
AGACAGACTGAAAGACTGACAGACTAACTGACGACTAACTGACTGACTGATTAACTGACTGACTGACTGACTAACTGGCTAACTGACTGACTGATTAACTGACTGACCTACTAAATGACTGACTAACTGACTGACTACAGATTGACTGACTGACTGATTAACTGACAGACTAACTGCCTGACAAACTGTCTGACTGACAGACTGACTGACTAACTGACTGACTGACTAACTGACTGGCTAACTGACTGACTAACTGACTGACTGACTAACTGACTGGCTAACTGACTGACTAACTGACAAATTGTCTGACTGACTAACTGTCTGACTGACTGTGTGACACACAGTGTATGGGTCTCTGAGATATTGTTTGTGGCAGTTTGTCCATCTCACTCCTGTCATTATCTACACCCAGGGATGGAAACGCAACAATGCCAACAGGGAAAATGTGTGTATTTGTGTGTGTGTTTGTGTACGTGTGTGAGACTGCAGTAGGTTAATCAGTAATCCCTTTCTATGCTCTCATACTTAGCCTTCCTTCCAGAGCCAAGAACAACACAACTTTCTGTCTGTCTTCCCGGGTAGAAAAATGACAGTGACTGAGCTCTCTCTCTGTCTCTCTCTGTCTCTCTCTGTCTCTCTCTGTCTCTCTGTCTCTCTCTCTCTCTCTCTCTGTCTCTCTCTGTCTCTCTCTCTCTCTCTCTCTCTCTCTCTCTCTCTCTCTCTCTCTCTCTCTCTCTCTCTCTCTCTCTCTCTCTCTCTCTCTCTCTCTCTCTCTCTCTCTCTCTCTCTCTCTCTCTCACCAGTGGAGGCTGCTGATAGGAGGACAGCTCATAATAATGATTGGAACGGAGTGAATGGAATGACATCAAACACATGGAAACCATGGAAACCATGTGTTTGTTGTATCTGATACCATTCCACCTATTCCGCTCCAGTCATTACCACGAGCCCGTCCTCCCCAGTTAAGGTGCCACCAACCTCCTGTGATACACACTCATTCTCAGCAGTCAGGGTATTGGACTGGTTTTGCTGACAGGTTCAGAATGGCCTTGCTATACAGACATTCAGGAAACACAGGCTGAGAAAGGAATCTCCTCAACTTCTCTCCTAAACGTCTTGTTTTTCTTCTCAAGCTCAATTTCTCAACTGAGTTTTTTGGAGGGACTGGGCTGATGGTGCCAAATATAACCAGTATTAATAGTAACCATAGTGATAGAACAGCAATAAAACAAGACATCTAAATGTCCCTCTGTATCATTCCACCACATGTGATTGTTTGTTATCCAGCTATCAATTTGCTCCTGCTCTTTATAACATTTGCGTGTTTGTGAGTTGCACAAACAAATCTAGAGCTGAATATTATTAAGAAACCAAATGTTGATTTAGTTTTATTCTCTAACAGAGAATCCTAATACAATGTTTTATTAGCTGACCTCCACCGTGGTAACAAAGCATTTCACCCTAGTCGCCTGGTCTGTTGTTCCAATGTCAGTAATACTCACTTTCTGTTTCCTGTTTACATTATCTATTTCTCTTTTTCCTTCCGCTGTTGCCTCGATCTGTAGACAGGGCGAGCCTTCTGCCCCACAACTGTTATGATTTAAACGCAATGTTGATACAATGTTGTTGAAATGCCAGTAATGATGAGAATCATTCAGAGCACAAGCTCCTGGTACCGGTTCGTCAGAGGATCTGGCAGTTGCTCACTCAATCTAGACTTGATGGCCAAGTGGATGGATCAAATAGGAATGCATGTATGCATGAAGCACACACAGCCACACACAGAGAAAGGGAGAGAGAGAGAGGGTAAATAAGAAATAGAAAAGGTTGAGGGAAGGAGCGAGAGAATGGGAGAGAGGGCAAGAGAGACAAAAATAAGACAGGGAGGGAGGGAGGACATGAGGAGGGAGGAGATGAGGAGGGAGGAAAGGAAGGAGGGAGGACATGAGGAGGGAGGACATGAGGAGGGAAGACATGAGGAAGGAGGAGATGAGGAGGGAGGAAAGGAAGGAGGGAGGTAGGACATGAGGAGGGAGGAGATGAGGAGGGAGGAGATGAGGAGGGAGGAGATGAGGAGGGAGGAAAGGAAGGAGGGAGGACATGAGGAGGGAGGGCATGAGGAGGGAGGACATGAGGAGGGAGGAGATGAGGAGGGAGGAGATGAGGAGATGAGGAGGGAGGAAAGGAAGGAGGGAGGACATGAGGAGGGACGGCATGAGGAGGGAGGACATGAGGAGGGAGGAGATGAGGAGGGAGGAGATGAGGAGGGAGGAGATGAGGAGGGAGGACATGAGGAGGGAGGACATGAGGAGGGAAGGAGATGAGGAGGGAGGAGATGAGCAGGACATGAGGAGGGAAGGAGGTGAGGAGGGAGGAGATGAGGAGGGAGGAGATGAGGAGGGAAGGAGATGAGGAGGGAGGAGATGAGCAGGACATGAGGAGGGAAGGAGGTGAGGAGGGAGGAGATGAGGAGGGAGGAGATGAGGAGGGAGGAGATGAGCAGGACATGAGGAGGGAAGGAGATGATGAGGGAGGAGATGAGGAGGGAGGAGATGAGGAGGGAGGAAAGGAGGAGGGAGGACATGAGGAGGGAGGACATGAGAGAGTTGCAAGTTGCAAAACAAGGCTTTAGAGTGAGCTGAGCATAGGGAGCTTTATTTAACATAATCACACTTCATATTCAGCCTGGTAATTGATTGCTCCTCCACAGCACAGAGAGAGAGAGAGACAACAACAGCAGCTGTCAATCAAACCCCAGGCCTCAGGAGATATGATAATGATCATGATGGCTTAGCTGCATATTATTATGAGCATTATTTATAAGTGCTAGTTATGGTAGTAATACTAGTTGTGGTAATACTAGTTATGTTAGTAGTACTATACTATTGGTAGTAGAAGCGTGGTGTTATTTAATATTTTATGTTTGCCTTTCCAACTCTGAAGTTGAAGGTATCCACTGGGCGCAGACGTCAGTTCAACGTCTAGTTTTGAATTACGTTTAGTTGAGTTGTGTGCGTGCGTGTGTGTGCGTGAATGTCTATCCATGTCTGAAGACATCAGGAGAAGACATTGAAACCGGCCACTAGGGGCAACAGTGAGCTCTGTTACCTTCAAGTAGGTTTCGGACGGGGATGGAAGATGGTCGTAATAATAATAATACTATAATATGCCATTTAGCAGACTCTTTTATCCAGAGCGACTTACATTCATGCGTGCATTCATTTTTGTGTATGGGTGGTCCCGGGGATCGAACACACTACCTTGGCGTTACAAGCGCCATGCTCTACCAGCTGAGCTGCAGAGGACCGCGTAAGCATCTGCCAGCGATAGAAAGTTGTTTTTTAGTTTTTAGTTTTAAGCCTGTCACAAACCTTAACCCTTACCTTAACCATTCGGAGTTAATGCCAAACCTTAACCCTTACCTTAACCATTCGGAGTTAATGCCAAACCTTAACCCTTACCTTAACCATTCGGAGTTAATGCCTAACCCTAACCCTAACCCTAACCCTTACCTTAACCATTCAGAGTTAATGCCTAACCTTAACCCTTACCTTAACCATTCAGAGTTAATGCCTGACCTTAACCCTTACCTTAACCATTCAGAGTTAATGCTGACCTTAACCCTTAACTTAACAATTCAGAGTTAATGCCTAACCTTAACTTTAAACACTCAACATGGAAATTTGACGTTTGAGAACATCTAATTCTGAAGTGAGGCTGTGAGAGCTAGCTTGTGTGCGAGTGTGTGTGCTGGGGATACTGATATCTCTGTAGACATTGTAGTTTCGATTCAGGGCTGTCCATTAAAATGGAGCAGACTGACACTGTGTCAGATATGAGTATCAATCACAATTCAGAAACCTCACTACTATTGAAGTCAAGTATTCCCAACACGTACACTAAACCCCCATAGATTAACATTGAGTAAACATACAGTAACAATTCAACACAGCACAACACTACAGTACAGTACCACAAAGGCAATGACTACATTACTGTACTCCACTGACTCCACAGACAGACAGACAGACAGACAGACAGACAGACAGACAGACAGACAGACAGACAGACAGACAGACAGACAGACAGACAGACAGACAGACAGACAGACAGATAGATAGATAGATAGATAGATAGATAGATAGATAGATAGATAGATAGATAGATAGATAGATAGATAGATAGATAGATAGATTCAGACTCCTTCCCTTTTTCCACATTTTGTTACGTTACTGCCTCATTCTAAAATAGATTACATTAATTGTTTTCCTCATCAATCTACACACAATACCCCATAATGACAAAGCAAAAACAGGCTTTTGGTCAGGGAGGTGACCAAGAACCCAATGGTCACTCTGACAAAGCTCCAGACTTCCTCTGTGGAGATGGGAGAACCTTCCAGAAGGACAACCATCTCTGCAGCACTCCACCAATCAGGCCTTTATGGTAGAGTGGCCAGATGGTAGCCACTCCTCAGTAAAAGGCACATGACAGCCCGCTTGGAGTTTGCCAAAAGGCACCTAAAAGACTCTCAGACCACGAGAAACAAGATTCTCTGGTCTGATGAAACCAAGACAGAACTCTTTGGCCTGAATGCCAAGCGTCATGTCTGGAGGAAACCTGGCACCATCCCTATGGTGAAGCATGGTGGTGGCAGCATCATGCTGTGGGGATGTTTTTCAGCGGCAGGGACTGGGAGACTAGTCAGGATAGAGGGAAAGATGAACGTAGCAAAGTACAGAGAGATCCTTGATGAAAACCTGTTCCAGGGCGCTCAGGACCTCAGACTGGGGCTAAGGTTCACCTTCCAACAGGACAACGACCCTAAGCACACAGCCAAGACAGAGCAGGAGTGGCTTCGGGACAAGTCTCTGAATGTCCTTGAGTGGTCCAGCCAGAGCCCGGACTTGAACCCGAACGAACATCTCTAGAGAGACCAGAAAAGTCAAACCCAAGAAGACTCAAGGCTGTAATCGCTGCCAAAGATGCTTCAACAAAGT
>NC_059204.1:33949927-33954927 GCF_020615455.1 Coregonus clupeaformis | reverse complement strand
GGACGATGGGTAGACAATGTTGGGACGATGGGGGACGATGGGAGGATGATGGGAGGGACGATGGGGGACGATAGGGGGCAGGGTGGCTCAGCAAACAGCAGCGGCAGGAGAGTGGCTGAAGCGAAGTCCAATATTTTATGGGGGGATGATGGGGGACGATGGGGAACGATGGGGGAAACGATGGGGGACGATGGGAGTACGATGGGGGGTGGGACGATGGGGGCGATGGACGATGGAACGATGGGGGTGGGACGATGGGGGAAACGATGGGGGAAACGATGGGGGAAACGATGGGGGACGATGGGAGACGATGGGGGGTGGGCGATGGGGGACGATGGGGGACGATGGGGGGCGATGGGGGGGTGACGATGGGGGACGATGGGGGGACGATGGGGGACGATGGGGGTGGGACGATGGGGGACGATGGGGGAAACGATGGGGGAACGATGGGGGTGGGACGATGGGGGGACGATGGGGATTGATGGGGGGTGGGACGATGGGGGGACGATGGGGGGTGGGACGATGAGGGGACGATGGGGGTGGGACGATGGGGGGGACGATGGGGGGGGACGATGGGGGACGATGGGGTGGTGGGGACGATGGGGGGACGATGGGGGGGACGATGTTGGGACGATGGGGGATGATGGGGGACGATGGGGGAACGATGGGGGGTGGGACGATGGGGGGACGATGGGGGAACGATGGGGGAACGATGGGGGTGGGACGATGGGGGGACGATGGGGGGACGATGGGGGGACGATGTTGGGACGATGGGGGGACGATGGGGGGACGATGGGAGGACGATGGGGGACGATAGGGGGGCAGGGTGGCTCAGCAAACAGCAGCGGCAGGAGAGTGGCTGAAGCGATATCGGCTCATGTCTATTTAAAGTCCAATATTTTATTTAGTCACAACATCCCTGTCGCCATGAAAAATTCATCGATGCATGCTCTCTGCTTAATCTTAGTCGTGTAAATTCATACTGTCTTTAAATATTTCTCAGAACAAATGGACTCTGCCCTCAACACTCGCCCACCCTGCTGTCCTCTCCTCTCTGTGTAGCTACAGTACCAGTCAAAGGTTTGGACACACCTACTCATTCAAGGCTTTTCCTTTATTTTTACTATTTTCTACATTGTAGAATAATAGTGAAGACATCAAAACTATGAAATAACACATATGGAATCATGTAGTAACCAAAAAAGTGTTAAACAAACCAAAATATATTTTATATTTGAGATTCTTCAAATAGCCACCCTTTGCCTTGATGACAGCTTTGCACACGCTTGGCATTCTCTCAACCAGCTTCACCTGGAATGCTTTTCCAACAGTCTTGAAGGAGTTCCCACATATGTTGAGCACTTGTTGGCTGCTTTTCCTTCACTCTGCCGTTCGACTCATCCCAAACCATCTCAATTAAGTTGAGGTCGGGGAATTGTGGAGGCCAGGTCATCTGATGCAGCACTCCATCACTCTCCTTCTTGGTAACATAGCCCTTACACAACCTGGAGGTGTGTTGGGTCATTGTCCTGTTGAAAAACAAATGATAGTCCCACTAAACCCAATCCAGATGGGATGGCATATCGCTGCAGAATGCTGTGGTAGCCATGCTGGTTAAGTGTGCCTTGAATTCTAAATAAATCACAGACAGTGTCACCAGCAAAGCACCCCCACACCATAACACCTCCTCCTCCATGCTTCACGGTGGGAAATACACATCCGTTCACCCACAGCGCGTCTCACATAGACACGGCGGTTGGATCCAAAAATCAAATGTCCATTGCTCTTGTTTCTTGGCCAAAGCAGGTCTCATCTTCTTCTTGGTGTCCTTTAGTAGTGGTTTCTTTGCAGCAATTCGACCATGAAGGCCTGATTCACACAGTCTCCTCTGAACAGTTGATGTTGAGATGTGTCTATGACTTGAACTCTGTGAAACATTTATTTGGGCTGCAATTTCTGAGGCTGGTAACTCTAATGAACTTATCATCATAGCGCTTGATGGTTTTTGCGACTGCACTTGAAGAAACGTTCAAAGTTCTTGAAATTGTCCGTATTGACTGACCTTCATGTCTTAAAGTAATGATGGACTGTCGTTTCTCTTTGCTTATTTGAGCTGTTCTTGCCATAATATGGACTTGGTCTTTTACCAAATAGGGCTATCTTCTATATACCCCCCCTACCTTGTCACAACACAACTGATTGGCCCAAACGCATTAAGAAGGAAAGAAATTCCACAAATTAACTTTTAAGAAGGCACACCTGTTAATTGAAATGCATTCCAGGTGACTACCTCATGAAGCTGGTTGAGAGAATGCCAAGAGTGTGCAAAGCTGTCATCAAGGCAAAGGATGGCTATTTGAAGAATCTCAAATATAAAACATATTTTGATTTGTTTAACACCTTTTTGATTACTACATGATTCCATATGTGTTATTTCATAGTTCTGATGTCTTCACTATTATTCTACAATGTAAAAAATAGTAAAAATATAGAAAAACCCTTGAATGAGTAGGTGTGTCCAAACATTTGACTGGTAGTGTAGGTAGGTATGTAGGTAGAGACGGGGCTTTATAGCAGGGTCCCGGGCCCCTGACTCTGACTGTGTAATCTCAGACTGTTCAGGCCCCCTAACCTTCAGGTACTGAGCTGGGGGCCTAGATGCAGCCCTCTAAAGGGGGGACCCCCAAATGCAGCCTTCTAAAGGGGGGACCCCCAGATGCAGCCCTCTTAAGGGGGGACCCCCAGATGGAGCCCTCTAAAGGGGGGGACCCCCAGATGCAGCCCTCTAAAGGCGCTCAGCTAATTGCTCTGGTTTCCCAGGATCCATCTAGGGATCATTCCAAATTCAAATGAGCTCTTATTTCTCTCTGGCGGCAGCAATTTGCAGGGATGAATATATCCTACTAGGGGTTAGGGAGAGAGAGAGAGAGCGAGAGAGAGCGAGAGAGAGAGAGAGAGAGAGAGAGAGAGAGAGAGAGAGAGAGAGAGAGAGAGAGAGAGAGAGAGAGAGAGAGAGAGAGAGAGAGAGAGAGAGAGAGAGGCTGGGTTAAGCTGTGTTGGAGGAGCAGGGGTAATGCATAAGGATGAGCAGTAGCAGCCTGCTGTGGGGTTCACTAACACATCAATACCTCAGTACCTCCCTGGTCTAAAAACTGCAGCCAGATGAACATGTTCCTCTTACTATCAACTTCAATTAACTCTCTGATATCATCCCAAGAAATCCACATGCATAAACATAATTGTGGGTGTAGAATGTGAAAGATGGATGTGTATGAGTGAGGGGTAACTACCAGCAAGGTGAACAGAGTCAGCTGAACTCTGACCCAGCTAGCATCCTTCCTCCCTCTCTTCCCGTCCCCACGGCTCTACAACCCAGAGCCCAGAACCCGCAGCCTGGCCCATTAATCTGAGAGAGCAGCAGTGACAGCCCTGGGAGTGCCACCGTGTCACCAGGCCCACTGAAGGGGCTAATTGCCAGGTATGTAGAGATGCTGGGATAACCCCTCTCCTACCAGCACCCCCACCCCCGCGCCAGCACCCCCAACCCCCTCCACTGCACCCGCGCCAGCACCCTCAACCCCCTCCATTGCACAACCCACCCCTCTCCAGCACCCCCAACCCCTCCACTGCACCCCCAACCCCCTCCGCTTCCACCCCAAACTCCTCCGCTGCACCCCCCACCACTTCCCCTGCCGGCCAGGAAAGCCCTACTCCGCCTGCCGCTGCCGTGAAAAATGGACCTGTCACCAGCAAATGCCAGGGACGGCTCAGGTAGGGCCTGTGTCATCACTCATGCAGGGCTATGGACTGCATTTAGACATCATTAAAACTAACAGGAAAGGACCCCTCATCACGGCTGGCCGGCACTGCGCCCCACTACAAATCAGCAGCGAGGCAGAGACGGACAGCAATTTTGGGGGGGACTATAATGGTGAATATTCTATCTTCTATATTCCTAAATGTACACAACAGACAGCCAAGGCTGATCGCCTCAATAAAATTGAAATAAACAATAATTAGAGAAAGCCTCCATTGAGGGTCTGTCTGTCTGTTGTTGTTTTTTTACATACATATAAATACATATGCATACATATATATACATATCCTTTAAAAAAATATATTTCCCTTTATTATTTTCCAACCCCACCACCCCTTCCCTAATTGGAGTAAACTAGTGAACAACCATGCTTAGGCCTCTACTTCCAGCTTATACATACTATATACATTTTATGGACACAGTCAATTTTACAATAATTATATTTTGTTTGTTTTTACTCCTGAACTTCCTCTCCGATCATTTTCATGATGTCCATCCGGTTTGCTTCTATATGCCGTATCTTTCTAACTGTGCTCCTTCACAAAAGCTCTCAACCTATAACCTATATACTTATTGTGCTTTACATTAGTTATCTTGTTATTATTAGTTGTTGTTAGTTGTTATTAGTCCCATCCTTCAGCTCCATTTAACACCTCCCATCTATCTCTTAACACCATCCATATTGGATTTCTATTCGCCATTTATTTTTCAACTGTACTGTGATGTTTCACAAAAGTTCTGAACCCTTCTATTCTCATTGTTTCTACAGATTGTAAATTGAAAATAAACATTTTTGCTAAAAGTATTATTATATTATTGATCGATTGACTATGACTTTTCAGATCACCCAGTAGTGCTATCTGCAGGGTTAGCTCCAGGTAAATATTGCAATCCTTCAGCCATTCCTGGACCTGTGACCAAAAACAAACTACTAATGGACAGTACCAAAACAAATTATCTAATGATTCTGTTTCTTCGCAGCAAAATCTGCAGAGCTGGGAAGATAGTATCCCCCATATAAATAACATTCTATTGGTAGCAAGAATTTTGTATAATTTTGTATAATAAGTTTTGAATCCAGTGTCGTTCATAAACACTATGCCATGGAATCGGTACGTCAAAGATCTCTGTATTAAAGGTGCACTGCGTTCCACCAAATGAGCTCATGGGTGTTCTAGCTAGT
>NC_059204.1:33914927-33947427 GCF_020615455.1 Coregonus clupeaformis | reverse complement strand
TAACAACATAACACAATTTGGACATAAATGTATACAGAACCTTATAGTCCCAAGCTTTCGCAATGACACAGTAAGGTGCTACACAGTGGGGCTCCAAAGTCATTCTAATACATCATTATTGAATCCTGCGATGCTATAACATCACTGACGCTGTTGACTGACCACAACTGGACATTGTAGTTATGCCCATGGACCAATACAGACACAGATAGTCCGACTAGGAGAATAGGACCATACTGCATATATCAGAGCACACCAATATGCAAATACTGGTGAATCCCCCTAAAAGCCTGTTAACCATGGGTGGAGGTCTCCAACATTAATTAGTCTCAAGCATGAATATTCATAATTCATAACTTCCTGTATGGATGGGGGAGGGGATGGGGGAGGGGTACTCAGACCAATACTAGAGAGAATGGTGACAGAAAGTGTATACAGACCTCCCATTAGTATTAAGTTGAGTGTAACGCCCACTAAACTAAACAGATCCTGGAGTACAATAAGAATGAGAAAATACTTCTCTTACCTATTTGAGATGACATCACAAGGCAGCCGGAAGCATGAAAGACAAACCAGGAGAGAGACAAAGATTTGATTTGCTGATTATGCAGTTAATATCTGTCAAGCCATGTGTTTTTCACAGATGATTTCCCTTTAATGTGTGCAGATGCATCTAAAGGTGTGAGCAAACAGGCAGATGGAGAGAGGGAGTTGGCTGCTGGGTATTACATAAGAGAGAAGCGTTGCTAAGAGTCAGAGATAAATACATAAAAACACACGGAACCTACGAACACCGCAGATGTTTTTCCTCCTTTCAATCATTTTGTGTGTGAGAGCGTTGCTATGGTAGAGACACAGCCTCCCAGTGGTATAGAGACACAGCCTCCCAGCGGTATAAAGACACAGCCTCCCAGCGGTATAAAGACACAGCCTCCCAGCGGTATAAAGACACAGCCTACCAGCGGTATAGACACACAGCCTCCCAGCGGTATAGAGACACAGCCTCCCAGCGGTATAAAGACACAGCCTCCCAGCGGTATAAAGACACAGCCTCCCAGCGGTATAAAGACACAGCCTCCCAGCGGTATAAAGACACAGCCTCCCAGCGGTATAGACACACAGCCTCCCAGCGGTAAAGAGACACAGCCTCCCAGCGGTATAGAGACACAGCCTCCCAGCGGTATAGAGACACAGCCTACCAGCGGTATAGACACACAGCCTCCCAGCGGTAAAAAGACACAGCCTACCAGCGGTATAGACACACAGCCTCCCAGCGGTAAAGAGACACAGCCTCCCAGCGGTATAGAGACCCAGCCTACCAGCGGTATAAAGACACAGCCTCCCAGCGGTATAAAGACACAGCCTCCCAGCGGTATAGAGACACATTCTCCCAGCGGTATAGACACACAGCCTCCCAGCGGTATAAAGACACAGCCTCCCAGCGGTATAAAGACACAGCCTACCAGCGGTATAGACACACAGCCTCCTAGCGGTATAAAGACACAGCCTCCCAGCGGTATAGAGACACAGCCTACCAGCGGTATAGACACACAGCCTACCAGCGGTATAGACACACAGCCTCCCAGCGGTATAAAGACACAGCCTCCCAGCGGTATAAAGACACAGCCTACCAGCGGTACAAAGACACAGCCTACCAGCGGTATAGACACACAGCCTCCCAGCGGTATAGACACACAGCCTACCAGCGGTATAGAGACACAGCCTCCCAGCGGTATAAGACACAGCCTCCCAGCGGTATAAGACACAGCCTCCCAGCGGTATAAAGACACAGCCTCCCAGCGGTATAGACACACAGCCTCCCAGCGGTATAGAGACACAGCCTCCCAGCGGTATAAAGACACAGCCTCCCAGCGGTATAAAGACACAGCCTCCCAGCGGTATAAAGACACAGCCTCCCAGCGGTATAAAGACACAGCCTCCCAGCGGTATAAAGACACAGCCTCCCAGCGGTATAAAGACACAGACTCCCTGCGGTATAAAGACACAGCCTCCCAGCGGTATAGAGACACAGCCTACCAGCGGTATAAAGACAGATTCTCCCAGCGGTATAGAGACACAGCCTCCCAGCGGTATAGACACACAGCCTACCAGCGGTATAAAGACACAGCCTCCCAGCGGTATAGAGACACAGCCTCCCAGCGGTATAAAGACACAGCCTCCCAGCGGTATAAAGACACAGCCTCCCAGCGGTATAAAGACACAGCCTCCCAGCGGTATAGACACACAACCTCCCAGCGGTATAAAGACACAGCCTCCCAGCGGTATAGACACACATTCTCCCAGCAGTATAAAGACACAGCCTACCAGCGGTATAGACACATAGCCTCCCAGCGGTATAGACACAAAGCCTCCCAGCGGTATAAAGACACAGCCTACCAGCGGTATAAAACAGATTCTCCCAGCGGTATAAAGACACAGCCTCCCAGCGGTATAAAGACACAGCCTCCCAGCGGTATAAAGACAGAGCCTACCAGCGGTATAGAGACACAGCCTACCAGCGGTATAGACACACAGCCTCCCAGCGGTATAGACACACAGCCTACCAGAGGTATAAAGAGACAGCCTCCCAGCGGTATAAAGAGACATTCTCCCAGCGGTATAAAGACACAGCCTCCCAGCGGTATAAAGACACAGCCTACCAGCGGTATAGAGACACAGCCTCCCAGCGGTATAAAGACACAGCCTCCCAGCGGTATAAAGACACAGCCTACCAGCGGTATAGAGACACAGCCTACCAGCGGTATAAAGACACAGCCTACCAGCGGTATAAAGACACAGCCTCCCAGCGGTATAAAGACAGAGCCTACCAGCGGTATAAAGACACAGCCTCCCAGCGGTATAAAGACACAGCCTCCCAGCGGTATAGAGACACAGCCTCCCAGCGGTATAAAGACACAGCCTACCAGCGGTATAGACACACAGCCTACCAGCGGTATAGACACACAGCCTCCCAGCGGTATAAAGACACAGCCTCCCAGCGGTATAAAGACACAGCCTCCCAGCGGTATAGACACACAGCCTCCCAGCGGTATAGAGACACAGCCTACCAGCGGTACAAAGACACAGCCTCCCAGCGGTATGAAGACACAGCCTACCAGCGGTATAGACACATAGCCTCCCAGCGGTATGAAGACACATTCTACCAGCGGTATAGACACACAGCCTCCCAGCGGTATAGACACACAGCCTCCCAGCGGTATAGACACACAGCCTACCAGCGGTATAAAGACACAGCCTCCCAGCGGTATAGACACACAGCCTCCCAGCGGTATAAAGACACAGCCTCCCAGCGGTATAAAGACACAGCCTCCCAGCGGTATAAAGACACAGCCTCCCAGCGGTATAAAGACACAGCCTCCCAGCGGTATAAAGACACAGCCTCCCAGCGGTATAAAGACACAGACTCCCTGCGGTATAAAGACACAGCCTCCCAGCGGTATAGAGACACAGCCTACCAGCGGTATAAAGACAGATTCTCCCAGCGGTATAGAGACACAGCCTCCCAGCGGTATATACACACAGCCTACCAGCGGTATAAAGACACAGCCTCCCAGCGGTATAGAGACACAGCCTCCCAGCGGTATAAAGACACAGCCTCCCAGCGGTATAGACACACAGCCTCCCAGCGGTATAGACACACAGCCTCCCAGCGGTATAAAGACACAGCCTACCAGCGGTATAAAGACAGATTCTCCCAGCGGTATAGAGACACAGCCTCCCAGCGGTATAAAGACACAGCCTCCCAGCGGTATAAAGACACAGGCTCCCAGCGGTATAAAGACACAGCCTCCCAGCGGTATAGACACACAGCCTCCCAGCGGTATAAAGACACAGCCTCCCAGCGGTATAGACACACAGCCTCCCAGCGGTATAGACACACAGCCTACCAGAGGTATAAAGAGACAGCCTCCCAGCGGTATAAAGACACAGGCTCCCAGCGGTATAAAGACACAGCCTCCCAGCGGTATAGACACACATTCTCCCAGCAGTATAAAGACACAGCCTCCCAGCGGTATAGACACACATTCTCCCAGCAGTTTAAAGACACAGCCTCCCAGCGGTATAGACACACAGCCTCCCAGCGGTATAAAGACACAGCCTCCCAGCGGTATAGACACACAACCTCCCAGCGGTATAAAGACACAGCCTCCCAGCGGTATAGACACACATTCTCCCAGTGGTATAAAGACACAGCCTCCCAGCGGTATAAAGACACAGCCTCCCAGCGGTATAAAGACACAGCCTCCCAGCGGTATAAAGACACAGCCTCCCAGCGGTATAGACACACAGCCTCCCAGCGGTATAGAGACACAGCCTCCCAGCGGTATAGACACACATTCTCCCAGCGGTATAAAGACACAACCTCCCAGCGGTATAAAGACACAGCCTCCCAGCGGTATAGACACACAGCCTCCCAGCGGTATAAAGACACAACCTCCCAGCGGTATAAAGACACAGCCTCCCAGCGGTATAGACACACATTCTCCCAGCGGTATAAAGACACAGCCTCCCAGCGGTATAAAGACACAGCCTCCCAGCGGTATAAAGACACAGCCTCCCAGCGGTATAGAGACACAGCCTCCCAGCGGTATAGAGACACAGCCTCCCAGCGGTATAGACACACATTCTCCCAGCGGTATAAAGACACAGCCTCCCAGCGGTATAAAGACACAGCCTCCCAGCGGTATAGAGACACAACCTCCCAGCCGTATAGACACACAGCCTCCCAGCGGTATAGAGACACAGCCTCCCAGCGGAATAAAGACACATTCTCCCAGCGGTATAGAGACACAGCCTCCCAGCGGTATAAAGACACATTCTCCCAGCGGTATAGAGACACAGCCTCCCAGCGGTATAAAGACACATTCTCCCAGCGGTATAGAGACACAGCCTCCCAGCGGTATAAAGACACAGCCTCCCAGCGGTATAGAGACACAGCCTCCCAGCGGTATAAAGACACATTCTCCCAGCGGTATAGACACACACATAGCCTCCCAGCAGAGGCTACAGGATAGAGCCTTCAGGGGCTCTCTGGGCCATGTTAGGGGGAGGGTTATCTAAAGCCAAACACATACACACACACACCATAGTCCTCCCTCTTTATTTATGCCAGGGGAAAGCACAGACTTAGATAACATAGACAGTGAGCGGATTCCCATCCTGAGAGTACCACATAGAGGCCACAGCTGTGGTGTAGCTTTATAGTGGGAAGCACATTACTAAAGGCCATTACTAAAGGCCATTACTAAAGGACATTACTAAAGGACATTACTGAAGGACATTACTAAAGGACACTACTAAAGGACATTACTAAAGGACATTACTGAAGGACATTACTAAAGCCCACTACTAAAGGACATTACTAAAGCCCACTACTAAAGCCCACTACTAAAGCACACTACTAAAGCCCACTACTAAAGCCCACTACTAAAGGACATTACTAAAGCCCACTACTAAAGGACATTACTAAAGGACACTACTAAAACATTACTAAAGCCCACTACTAAAGGACATTACTAAAGCACACTACTAAAACACATTACTAAAGCCCACTACTAAAGCCCACTACTAAAGCCCACTATTAAAGCCCACTACTAAAGCACATTACTAAAGCACATTACTAAAGCCCACTACTAAAGGACATTACTAAAGCCCACTACTAAAGCCCACTACTAAAGCACACTACTGTACTCCTGAGTGGCACTGTGCCACTAGAGATCCTGGTTCGAATCCAGGCTCTGTCGCAGCGGGCCGCGACCGGGAGACTCATGGGCGGCGCACAATTGGCCCAGCGTCGTCCAGGGTAGGGGAGGGAATGGCCGGCAGGGATGTAGCTCAGTTGATAGAGCATGGTGTTTGCAACGCCAGGGTTGTGGGTTCGATTCCCACGGGGGGCCAGTATAAAAAAATATGTATTCACTAACTGTAAGTCGCTCTGGATAAGAGCGTCTGCTAAATGACTAAAATGTAAATGTAAAGCCCACTATTAAAGCCCACTACTAAAGCCCACTACTAAAGGACACTACTAAAGCCCACTACTAAAGGACATTACTAAAGCACACTATTAAAGCCCACTACTAAAACACATTACTAAAGCCCACTACTAAAGGACATTACTAAAGCACACTACTAAAACACATTACTAAAGCACACTATTAAAGCCCACTACTAAAGCCCACTACTAAAGCCCACTACTAAAGGACACTACTAAAGCCCACTACTAAAGGACATTACTAAAGCCCACTACTAAAGGACATTACTAAAGCACATTACTAAAGCCCACTACTAAAGCACACTACTAAAACACATTACTAAAGCCCACTACTAAAGGACATTACTAAAGCCCACTACTAAAGGACATTACTAAAGCACACTACTAAAACACATTACTAAAGCCCACTACTAAAGGACATTACTAAAGCCCACTACTAAAGCACATTACTAAAGCCCACTACTAAAGCACACTACTAAAGCACACTACTAAAGGACATTACTAAAGCCCACTACTAAAGGACATTACTAAAGCCCACTACTAAAGGACAATACTAATGCACATTACTAAAGCCCACTACTAAATCACACTATTAAAGCCCACTACTAAAGCACACTACTAAAGCCCACTACTAAAGCACATTACTAAGCACATTACTAAAGCCCACTACTAAAGCCCACTACTAAAGCCCACTACTAATGCACATTACTAAAGCCCACTACTAAATCACACTATTAAAGCCCACTATTAAAGCCCACTACTAAAGCACATTACTAAAGCACATTACTAAAGCCCACTACTAAAGCCCACTACTAAAGCCCACTACTAAAGCCCACTACTAAAGCCCACTACTAAATCACATTACTAAAGCCCACTACTAAAGCCCACTACTAATGCACATTACTAAAGCCCACTACTAAATCACACTATTAAAGCCCACTACTAAAGCACATTACTAAAGCACATTACTAAAGCCCACTACTAATGCACATTACTAAAGCCCACTACTAAATCACACTATTAAAGCCCACTACTAAAGCACACTACTAAAGCACACTACTAAAGCACATTACTAAGCACATTACTAAAGCCCACTACTAAAGCCCACTACTAAAGCCCACTACTAATGCACATTACTAAAGCCCACTACTAAATCACACTATTAAAGCCCACTACTAAAGCACATTACTAAAGCACATTACTAAAGCCCACTACTAAAGCCCACTACTAAAGCCCACTACTAAAGCCCACTACTAAATCACATTACTAAAGCCCACTACTAAAGCCCACTACTAAAGGGCCTCCCGAGTGGCGCAGTGGTCTAAGGCTCTGCATCGCAGTGCTAGCTGTGCCACTAGAGATCCTGGTTCGTCGTCCAGGGTAGGGGAGGGAATGACCGGGCGGGATGTAGCTCAGTTGTAGAGCATGGCGTTTGCAACGCCAGGGTTGTGAGTTCGATTCCCACAGGGGGCCAGTATGAAAAAAACTCACTAACTGTAAGTCGCTCTGGATAAGAGCGTCTGCTAAATGACTTAAATGTAAATGTACTAAAGCCCACTACTAAAGCACATTACTAAAGCACACTCACTACAATATATATACAGTTTAACTGTCAATCACATCCAGTAGTATCAACAGAACCAGTCAGAGAACCCTAGGCCTGGGTTAGGTTAGCACCAGTGGAGGTTGGGTTAGGTTAGCACCAGTGGAGGGTTAGGTTAGCACCAGTGGAGGCCTGGGTTAGGTTAACACCAGTGGAGGCATGGATTAGGTTAGCACCAGTGGAGGCCTGGGTTAGGTTAGCACCAGTGGAGGGTTAGGTTAGCACCAGTGGAGGGTTAGGTTAACACCAGTGGAGGCATGGATTAGGTTAGCACCAGTGGAGGCCTGGGTTAGGTTAGCACCAGTGGAGGGTTAGGTTAATACCAGTGGAGGCATGGATTAGGTTAGCACCAGTGGAGGCCTGGGTTAGGTTAGCACCAGTGGAGGCCTGTGTTAGGTTAGCACCAGTGGAGGGTTAGGTTAACACCAGTGGAGGCATGGATTAGGTTAGCACCAGTGGAGGCCTGGGTTTAGGTTAGCACCAGTGGAGGCTGGTTTAGGTTAGCACCAGTGGAGGCCTGGGTTAGGTTAGCACCAGAGGAGGGTTAGGTTAACACCAGTGGAGGCCTGGGTTAGGTTAGCACCAGTGGAGGCCTGGGTTAGGTTAGCACCAGTGGAGGTTGGTTTAGGTTAGCACCAGTGGAGGCCTGGGTTAGGTTAGCACCAGAGGAGGGTTAGGTTAACACCAGTGGAGGCCTGGGTTAGGTTAGCACCAGTGGAGGCCTGGGTTAGGTTAGCACCAGTGGAGGCATGGATTAGGTTAGCACCAGTGGAGGCCTGGGTTAGGTTAGCACCAGAGGAGGGTTAGGTTAACACCAGTGGAGGCATGGATTAGGTTAGCACCAGTGGAGGCCTGGGTTAAGTTAGCACCAGAGGAGGGTTAGGTTAACACCAGTGGAGGCATGGATTAGGTTAGCACCAGTGGAGGCCTGGGTTAAGTTAGCACCAGAGGAGGGTTAGGTTAACACCAGTGGAGGCCTGGATTAGGTTAGCACCAGTGGAGGCCTGGGTTAGGTTAGCACCAGTGGAGGCCTGGGTTAGGTTAACACCAGTGGAGGCCTGGATTAGGTTAGCACCAGTGGAGGCCTGGGTTAGGTTAGCACCAGTGGAGGCCTGGGTTAGGTTAGCACCAGAGGAGGGTTAGGTTAACACCAGTGGAGGCATGGATTAGGTTAGCACCAGTGGAGGCCTGGGTTAGGTTAGCACCAGAGGAGGGTTAGGTTAACACCAGTGGAGGCATGGATTAGGTTAGCACCAGTGGAGGCCTGGGTTAAGTTAGCACCAGAGGAGGGTTAGGTTAACACCAGTGGAGGCCTGGATTAGGTTAGCACCAGTGGAGGCCTGGGTTAGGTTAGCACCAGTGGAGGCCTGGGTTAGGTTAACACCAGTGGAGGCCTGGATTAGGTTAGCACCAGTGGAGGCCTGGGTTAGGTTAGCACCAGTGGAGGCCTGGGTTAGGTTAGCACCAGAGGAGGGTTAGGTTAGCACCAGTGGAGGCCTGGGTTAGGTTAGCACCAGTGGAGGCCTGGGTTAGGTTAGCACCAGTGGAGGCCTGGGTTAGGTTAGCACCAGTGGAGGCCTGGGTTAGGTTAGCACCAGAGGAGGTTAGGGTTAACACCAGTGGAGGCATGGATTAGGTTAGGCACCAGTGGAGGCCTGGGTTAGGTTAGCACCAGTGGATGTTGGTTTAGGTTAGCACCAGTGGAGGCCTGGGTTAGGTTAGCACCAGTGGAGGCCTGGGTTAGGTTAGCACCAGAGGAGGGTTAGGTTAACACCAGTGGAGGCATGGATTAGGTTAGCACCAGTGGAGGCCTGGGTTAGGTTAGCACCAGTGGATGTTGGTTTAGGTTAGCACCAGTGGAGGCCTGGGTTAGGTTAGCACCAGTGGAGGCCTGGGTTAGGTTAGCACCAGAGGAGGGTTAGGTTAACACCAGTGGAGGCATGGATTAGGTTAGCACCAGTGGAGGCCTGGGTTAGGTTAGCACCAGTGGAGGCCTGGGTTAGGTTAGCACCAGTGGAGGCCTGGGTTAGGTTAGCACCAGTGGAGGCCTGGGTTAGGTTAGCACCAGTGGATGTTGGTTTAGGTTAGCACCAGTGGAGGCCTGGGTTAGGTTAGCACCAGTGGAGGCCTGGGTCAGGTTAGCACCAGAGGAGGCCTGGGTTAGGTTAGCACCAGTGGGGAAGGGGGGAGACAGAAAGAGCCCAGTCTGCTCTGTGAACTATGAACTGTTTCTGCTGGACCTGGTAATGGTGTCATTTACAGTCCAGTCACAAGTATCTCTTCAATAATTAGCTAGATACACCGCACCAATGTAGTGGCTAATTAGCTAATTACGTTTGAAAAAAAGCAGGTCCCCCAATTAACGGTTATTATGGCATTTCAGGAGGTGCTTTAATTAGCGAAGAATGGGGACATGCATTTCAATGTGGCTCGGTCTACCCCCTTCCCTCTAATCTCATAGACCTAAAGAATATATACACACACACATTACTGTACAGTCGTGGTCAAAAGTTTTGAGAATGACACAAGTATTGGTCTTCACAATGTTTGCTGCTTCAGTGTTATGATATATTTTTGTCAGATGTTACTATGGTATACTGAAGTATAATTACAAACATTCCATAAGTGTCAAAGGCTTTTATTGACAATTACATTTAAGTTTATGCAAAGAGTCAATATTTGCAGTGTTGACCCTTCTTTTTCAAGACCTCTGCAATCTGCCCTGGCATGCTGTCAATTAACTTATGGGCCACATCCTGACTGAAGGCAGCTCATTCTTGCATAATCAATGCTTGGAGTTTGTCAGAATTTGTGGGTTTTTGTTTGTCCACCCGCATCTTGAGGATCGACCACAAGTTCTCAATGGGATTAAGGTCTGGGGAGTTTCCTGGCCATGGACCCAAAATGTCGATGTTTTGTTCCCCGAGCCACCTTTTGCCTTATGGCAAGGTGCTCCTTCATGCTGGAAAAGGCATTGGTCGTCACCAAACTGTTCTTGGATGGTTGGGAGAAGTTGCACTCGGAGGATGTGTTGGTACCATTCTTTATTCATGGCTGTGTTCTTAGGCAAAATTGTGAGTGAGCCCACTCCCTTGGCTGAGAAGAAACCCCACACATGAATGGTCTCAGGATGCTTTACTGTTGGCATGACACAGGACTGATGGTAGCGCTCACCTTGTCTTCTCCGGACAAGGTGTTTTCCCGGATGCCCCAAACAATCGGAAAGGGGATTCATCAGAGAAAATGACTTTACCCCAGTCCTCAGCAGTCCAATCCCTGTACCTTTTGCAGAATATCAGTCTGTCCCTGATGTTTTTCCTGGAGAGAAGTGGCTTCTTTGCTGCCCTTCTTGACACCAGGCCATCATCCAAAAGTATTTGCATCACTGTGCGTGCAGATGCACTCACACCTGCCTGCTGCCATTCCTTAGCAAGCTCTGCACTGGTGGTGCCCCGATCCCGCAGCTGAATCAACTTTAGGAGACGGTCCTGGCGCTTGCTGGACTTTCTTGGGCGCCCTGACGCCTTCTTCACAACAGTTGAACCTCTCTCCTTGGTTGATTTAGGTGCAATCTTACTAGCAGCAATATCCTTGCCTGTGAAGCCCTTTTTGTGCAAAGCAATGATGATGGCACGTGTTTCCTTGCAGGTAACCATGGTTAACAGAGGAAGAACAATGATTTCAAGCAGCACCCTCCTTTTAAAGCTTCCAGTCTGTTATTCTAACTCAATCAGCATGACAGAGTGATCTCCAGCCTTGTCCTCGTCAACACTCTCACCTGTGTTAATGAGAGAATCACTGGTGTTAACCCCCCCCCACACACACACAAACATTCTCTGTTCAAACCCCCTCCCCTTAACAAGAGACGCCTGGCTATATGTCAGTGTTCTATTTTGAGAGTTGTGATCAATAAGCAAGGCCATTACTCAACAACACAAACAGCAGTAGCTGATTCATTTGTTTCACACAGTTTATGCGCATTTAATAATATTTTATCTGAGTTGCAAGAAAGAGGTATAACTTTGGTCAATTAGCAGGCACTGCAATCCATCATGGTGCCTCCCTCCCTCCCTCCTCCCTCCCTCCTCCCTCCCTCCTCTTTCCTCCTCCTTCACCCCCTCTCCCTTGTTTGCTCACTCCCTGTATCTCTGACCTTCGACCCTATTTTATGAATAAACTGTATCTGTGTATGTACAGTATATACATGTGTGTATGTATCCCTGCTCCAGTTCTATAATAGGCAGTGGTTTGTTACGGTTCCAGCAGCATCAAAGTCCTGAGCGTGAGTCTTAATTAAGTGACACTAATGAGGTTGTTGAAAGGGCTACTGGTGACACTGCTGCAGCAACGCTTCACCACAGCGCTAAACGTGTTTATACTGGAGTGGCATCACTGACGGATACCCTGCCGCCCTCTCTCTCTCTCTCTCTCTCTCTCTCTCTCTCTCTCTCTCTCTCTCTCTCTTCCTCCCTCCTCTCTCAGGTCTGTCTTTGTGCTGTCATCGAGGGGTTCATGAAGGAGGAGGACAAAGAGAAAGAGAGTTGTGATTGACAGCTGGCATTCCCCCACTTCATGGATGGAGGATCAGGGAGCGAGATGGTTATCCAGACCAGACAGGGAATGTCAGCCTGTCACTAACTCACCCTACACCCTACTCCTTCTACCCTACCCCCTACTCCTTCTACCCTACCCCCTACTCCTTCTACCCTACCCCCTACTCCTTCTACCCTACACCCTACTCCTTCTACCCTACTCCCTACCCCACTCCTTCTACCCTACCCCCTACTCCTTCTACCCCCACTCCTACTCCTTCTCCCTACCCCTTCACCTTCTACCCTACCCCCCCCCTACTCCTTCTACCCTACCCCCTACTCCTTCTACCCTACCCCCTACTCCTTCTACCCTACACCCTACTCCTTCTACCCCTACCCCCTCCCCACTCCTTCTACCCTACCCCCTACTCCTTCTACCCTACCCCCTACTCCTTCTACCCTACCCCCTACTCCTTCTACCCTACCCCCCTACTCCTTCTACCCTACCCCCTACTCCTTCTACCCTACCCCCTACTCCTTCTACCCTACCCCCTACTCCTTCTACCCTACCCCTCACTCCTTCTACCCCTACCCCCTACTCCTTCTACCCACCCCTACCCCCTACTCCTTCTACCCTACCCCTACTCCTTCTACCCTACCCCTACCCTTCCTACCCTACCCCCTACCCTCCTTCTACCCTACCCCCTACTCCTTCTACCCCACCCCCTACTCCTTCTACCTACCCCCTACCCCCTACTCCCTTCTACCTCCACCCCCCTACTCCTTCTACCCTACCCCTACTCTCCTTCTACCCCTACACTCTACTCCTTCTACCCCTACCCCCCTACTCCTTCTACCCTACCCCCTACTCCTTCTACCCCTACCACCCTACTCCTTCTACCCTACACCCTACTCCTTCTACCCTACCCCCTACTCCTTCTACCCCTACCCCTACTCCCTTCTACACCCCCCTACTCCTTCTACCCTACCCCCTACCCCTACTCCTTCTACCCCCACTCCACCCCCTACTCCTTCTACCCTACCCCCTACTCCTTCTACCCTACCCCCTACTCCTTCTACCCTACCCCCTACTCCTTCTACCCTACTCCCTACTCCTTCTACCCTACCCCCTACTCCTTCTACCCTACCCCCTACCCCCTACTCCTTCTACCCTACCCCCTACTCCTTCTACCCTACACTCTACTCCTTCTACCCTACCCCCTACCCTTTCTACCCCCTACTCCCTACCCCCTTTCTACCCTACCCCCACTCCTTCTACCCACCCCTACCCCCTACTCCTTCTACCCTACCCCTACTCCTTCTACCTACACCCCTCCTCTACCCCTACCCCCTACTCCCTTCTACCCTACCCCCTACCCCCTACTCCACCCTACCTACCCTTCTACCCTACCCCCTACTCCTTCTACCCTACCCCCTACCACTCCTTCTACCCTACCCCCTACTCCTTCTCTACCCTACTTACCCCTTCTACTCCTTCTACCCTACCCCTACTCCTTCTCACCCCTACCCCCTACTCCTTCTACCCTACCCCTACTCCTTCTACCCTACCCTCCTACTCCTTCTACCCTACCCCCTACTCCTTCTACCCTCCTACTCCTTCTACCCTACCCCTACCCTCCTTCCACCCCTACCCCTACTCCTTCTACCTACACCTACTCCTTCTACCCCTACCCCCACTCCTTCTACCCTACCCCCTACTCCTTCTACCCTCCCACCCCCTACTCCTTCTACCCCTACCCTCTACCTCTCACCCTACCCCCTACTCCTTCTACCACCCCTACTCCCTACCTCCCCTACTCCTTCTACCCTACCCCTACTCCTTCTACCCTACCCCCTACTCCCTACTCCCACCCCTACCCCTCTCTTCTACCCTACCCCCTACTCCTTCTACCCTACCCCCTACTCCTTCTACCCTACCCCCTACCCCCTACCCTCTACCCCCACCCCCCTATCCTTCTACCCCTACTCCCTACTCCCTTCTACCCCCACTCTACTCCTTCTACCCCCTACCCCTACTCCTTCTACCCCACCCCTACTCCTTCTACCCTACCCCTACTCCTTCCACCCTACTCCTTCACCCTACCCCCTACTCCTTCTACCCTCTCCCTACTCCTTCCCTACCCCTACTCCTTCTACCCCCCCTACTCCTTCTACCCCCTACCCCCTACTCCTTCTACCCTACTCCCTACTCCTTCTACCCCTACCCTCTACTCCTTCTACCCCTACCCCACTCCTTCTACCCTACCCCTACTCCTTCTACCTACCCCCTACTCCTTCACCCTACCCCTCTCCTTCTACCCTACCCCCTACTCCTTCTACCCTACCCCTACTCCTTCTACCCTACCCCCTACTCCTTCTCCACCCCCTACCCCCTACTCCTTCTACCCTACCCCCCACTCCTCTACCCTCCCCCCCACTCCCTACTCCTTCTCACCCTACACTCTACTCCTTCTACCCCTACCCCCTACTCCCTTCTACCCCTACCCCTACTCCTTCTACCCTACCCCCTACTCCTTCTCACCCTACACCCTACTCCTTCTACCCCTACCCCTACTCCTTCTACCCTACCCCCTACTCCTTCTACCTCACTCCTACTCCTTCTACCCTACCCCCACCCCCTACTCCTTCTACCCCACCCCCTACTCCTTCCACCCCTACCCCCTACTCCTTCACCTACACCCTACTCCTTCTACCCCCACCCCCTACTCCTTCTACCCTACCCCCTACCTCCTTCTACCCTACCCCCTACTCCTTCTCCTACCCCCCCTACTCCTTCTACCCTACCCCCTACCCCCCACTCCTTCCACCCTACCCCCTACTCCTTCTACCCTACTCCCTACTCCTTCTACCCTACCTCCCTACTCCTTCTACCCCTACCCCTACTCCTTCTACCCACCCCCTACCCCTACCCCACCCTACCCCCACTCCTTCTACACCACCCCTACCCCCTACTCCCCACTCCCACCCCCCTACTCCTTCTACCCTACCCCTACCCTTCTACCCTACCCCCTACTCCTTCTACCCTACCCCCTACTCCTTCTACCCCTACCCCCTACTCCTTCTACCCTACCCCTACTCCTTCTACCCTACTCCCTACTCCTTCTACCCTACCCCCTACTCCTTCCTACCCCTACCCCCTACTCCTTCTACCCTACCCCCTACTCCTCTACCCCTACTACCCCCTACTCCTTCTACCCTACCCCCTACTCCTTCTACCCTACTCCCCTACTCCCCCTTCCTACCCTACCCACCCCCACTCCTTCTACCCTACCCCTACTCCTTTCTACCCCTACCCCCTACTCCTTCTACCCTACCCCCCACCCCCACTCTACCCTACCCCCCACTCCTTCTACCCTACTCCCTACTCCTCCCACCCACCCCCTACTCCTTCTACCCCTACCCCCTACTCCTTCTACCCTACTCCCTACTCCTTCTCCCCACCCCCACCCCCCCTACTCCTTCTACCCCTACTCCCTACTCCTTCTACCCTACCCCCTACTCCTTCACCCTACCCCCCTTCTCTACCCCCTTCTACCCCTACCCCCACTCCCTTCCACCCCTACCCCCTACCCCCTACTCCCTACCCCCTACTCCCTTCTACCCCTACCCTACTCCTTCTACCCCTACCCCCTACTCCCTTCTACCCTACCCCCTACCCCCTACCCTCCTCCTACCCTACCCCCTACCCCACTCCCTACCCCCTACCCCCTACTCCTTCTACCCTACCCCCACCCCCTACTCCCATTCCACCCTACCCCCTACTCCTTCTACCCCTACCCCTACTCCTTCCACCCCTACTCCCTACTCCCTCTCCCCCCCTACTCCCTACTCCTTCTACCCACTACCACCCTACTCCTTCTACCCCTACCCCCTACCCCCTACTCCTTCTACCCTACCCCACCCCCCTACTCCTTCTACCCTACCCCCTACTCCTTACTACCCCTACCCCCTACTCCTTCTACCCTACTCCCTACTCCTTCTACCCTCCTACCCCCCTACTCCTTCTCACCCACCCCCTACTCCTTCTACCCTACCCCTACCCCCTACTCCTTCACTCCACTACCCTCTACCCCCTACTCCTTCTACCCTACCCCCCCTACTCCTTCTACCCTACCCCTACTCCTTCACCCTACCCTCTACTCCTTCTACCCTACCCCCTACTCCCTACTCCTTCTACCCTAACACAATGAAATGAACCTGTCTCATTTCAATACTCATTATCTATATACTAATTCTACATAGTGGTTTGGTCTCTCTCACTGTACCCTGGTCATGTTCTCAAACCTGTCACTTCCGTCACCCTTGTTGTTATGGCGATGACAGCTACTGTGCGTGTCTTGGAGATGACTTATCAACTCAAGACAGTGCTTGTCCTTGATACTAAGATTTCCCCTGAACATAATCTTTGTTTCTTTTTTAAATTAATTTTATTTCTGAATATTCATGACATTGACGCAGGGATCATTCTCTTCCCTTTGTTTTTGCATTTTGTTACATATTCAAAGTGGATCCTATTAACATGTTGTTAATGAATAATTAATCATAACTAAAGCAGCCACAACATTTTTGCATTTTAATCATTAAAACCGCAAATATGAAAACACAACTTCACTTAAGCGTCCATGTATGTGTTGTGTGTGTGTGTGTGTGTGTGTGTGTGTGTGTACTTTTCATAAATAATCACAAAAAAGTCTGTAATAATTCATAAGCTGTATAAAGTTAACCTTCAACAGAGACATACAGGGTACTCGATGTACAGTACTACTCTGTCCCAAAATAGGTGCATTCTTCCTTTCCTGTCATCCTCCTTCCTCCTCCCATCCCTTACTGGGCAGTTTACCATGGTGGCCAGGCTGCCTATGCCCTCTATGCCCCCTCTCCACTCTCTCTCTCTCTCTCTCTCTCTCTCTCTCTCTCTCTCTCTCTCTCTCTCTCTCTCTCTCTCCCTCTCTCTCTCTCTCTCTCTCTCTCTCTCTCTCTCTCTCTCTCTCCTCTCTCCCTCCCCCCTCTCTCTCTCTCTCTTCCCCTCTCCATCCCTCTCTCTCTCTCTCTCTCTCTCTCTCTCTCTCTCTCTCTCTCTCTCTCTCGCTCTCTCTCCCTCTCTTCTCTCTCTCCCCCTCCACCCTCTCTCTCTCCCTCTCTCTCTCTCTCTCTCTCTCTCTCTCTCTCTCTCTCTCTCTCTCTCTCTCTCTCTCTCTCTCTCCCTCTCTCTCTCTCTCTCTCTCTTCCCCTCTCCACTCCCTCTCTCTCTCCCCTCTCCACTCCCCCTCTCTCTCTCTCTCTCTCTCTCTCTCTCTCTCTCTCTCTCTCTCTCTCTCTCTCTCTCTCTCTCTCTCTCTCTCTCTCCCTCTCCACTCTCTCTCTCTCTCCCCTCTCTCTTCTCCACTCTCTCTCTCCTCTCTCTCTTCCCCTCTCCACTCTCTCGCTCCTCTCTCTCTCTCTTCCCCCTCCATTCTCTCTCTCCCTCTCTCTCTCTTTCTTTCTCTCTCTCTTTCTGTGTCTCTCTCTCTTCTCTCCTCTCTACTCCTCCCCCGCTCTCTCCCCCTTTCTCCTCTCTCTCTCCTCTCTCTCTCAGTGTGTGGTGTGTCTCCATGGCTGCTGTCTGGGCTCATTAGGGCAGCTCTCATTATGACTGGAGCATGCAGCAGCTTGTCGGGCCAGGTAGTGCAGGGCAGTGCAGGGCAGTGCAGGGCAGTGCAGTGGGCGGGCCCATGTTGTTGTTTGTGGGAAAAACATCCTGAGTGACCCTCAACCATTTTAGTTGGCCACCATGTATGGAAATCAATGTGGGAGGTAGAGAGGAGCTCTCTAGTATGGCATGGTCTCCTACTGATTGAGATTTTCCTACCATGGTAGTGACTCAGTATGGGGGTTCCTACAATGGTAGTGACTAAATCTGGGGTTCCTACGATGGTAGTGACTCAGTCTGGTTCCTACGATGGTAGTGACTCAGTCTGGCTCCTATGATGGTAGTGACTCAGTCTGGGGTTCCTACGATGGTAGTGACTCAGTCTGGGGTTCCTACGATGGTAGTGACTCAGTCTGGTTCCTACGATGGTAGTGACTCAGTCTGGTTCCTACGATGGTAGTGACTCAGTCTGGGGTTCCTACAATGGTATTGACTCAGTCTGGTTCCTACGATGGTAGTGACTCAGTCTGGGGTTCCTACGATGGTAGTGACTCAGTCTGGTTCCTATGATGGTAGTGACTCAGTCTGGTTCCTACGATGGTAGTGACTCAGTCTGGGGTTCCTACAATGGTAGTGATCACACACACACACACACACACACACACACACACACACACACACACACACACACACACACACACACACACACACACACACACACACACACACCACTACCAGGAACCAAACTAGCATTGTTATGTTATGTAACAGCTTGCCTGTTTGCACCCTGCCTCATATGCAGCAGGCACCTCAGTTCAGTTTGGTGACAGATTTCCTAATAGATGTAAAAATAACGTGTATGTCTGACTCTGTTCTACTGTCTTCCCACCTTGCTCATCACTCTCCCCCCTCTGTCTTTCTGTGTGTGAGGAATGATAAGCAACAGACAGGCCAAAACTGCCAACTTAATAAAACGGCCTCCTCTCCCCTCCCCTCCTACAGACAGACAGACAGACAGACAGCATGTTTAAGGGGAGCTAGAAGAAAAAAAACACTTTGTTTCAACTCTCTGTGACGCCGCCGGAGCCTTGTGACAGGTATCAGTGACTGAACGCTGAGCGGGTGAACAATGTTACCCCTCCTGCCGCTCGCAGAGGCACAGACAGCTCCTTGACACACTAACACACTCATCCAGAGAGTGTGACACCACACACACACACACACACACCATAAAAACATACACGCACAGTGCCTGCCTGTGCCTCTCCGTCTCCCTCGCCTTCTGCATCAAACAGGGACGCCAGGCCTCCTGCCACCAACACGCTGCCTCATAAATAAATGAACTGGTTAAAACAAGATGAGGGAGCCGAGGCGACAGACGCACGGAACATATGTTGTCGAGGACTACGTGATCTGGCACAACGCTTTGCATCATGTTTACTATTCAAATGCTTTGAAAGGACCATGTACATCACATGTGACAGCCCCGCTGCATAGTGTAGCTGTAGTAGAGTCAGGCCTGGCTCCTAGCTCAGGTCTGCATCCCAAATGGCAACCTATTCTTTGATTGATTGATTGATTGATTGATTGATTGATTGATTGATTGATTGATTGATTGATTGAATGAATACTTTATTGTCCCTTTAGTGTAAATTTGACTGGCAACATACAGCAGCTCCTGGCATTCACAAAATCAAAAACACGGGACATACAACACTTCACTAATGGACAACACGTCACAAGACATATTGTTAGTGTGGGGTTATGGTTTATAGTCCATCTGTGTTTGGCAATCTGATGCTTGTTGGAATTAATTTTGTGAATTGTGTTGGTGTCTGTTATTGACAGTGAACCATACCAGCCAAGGAAACAGAAGGTGAGAATGCTTTCGATGAATGTCTTATAGAAGAGGTGGAGTATTGTGTTGTCAACATGACATTTTCTGAGTTTACGGAGGAGGTGCAGTCTTTGTTGTCCTTTTTTGAATATTGCTTGTGTAATATAGGCCCTGGTCTAAAGTAGTGCACTATAAAGGGAATAAGGTGCCATTTGGGACACAGCCCAGGTCTGTGGTATAGTCGTTAGTAAGGCCGATCAGATGAAGCCTGGTGAGCAGGTTGAGAGAGGAGAACAGAGGAAGTCACCGCTGGGCTAATTGGGCGTCGCCAATGCTGCCATTTCCCTGATTGCTGTTGGGACTGTGATTCGTTTCCACGGCGATCAGCTGAGGGGTTGTTGTTGTTGACGAGGGATGTTTACCTGTGGGGAATCAGTTTGGTCTCACTCTTTCACTCTGCCACCGGGATCATTACCGCACCCACCGCCTCCAACTCCCATGATACCACTGTTGTCTTCCTTCCTCTCCACTCTTATCTCTGGCAGACACAGCCCCAGGACAACACAGCCCCAGGACAACACAGCCCCAGGACAACACAGCCCCAGGACAACTCCTCTACCAGCCCCAGGACAACACAGCAACACATCCCTGTATCAGAGCCAAGGAAGGAACACTGGGAACACTTGGGCCAATCAGAACCTAACACTGGGTTGGTCTAGGAACTGCAGGGCCAACCAGAACCTAACACTGGGTTGGTCTAGGAATACCAGGGCCAACCAGAACCTAACACTGGGTTGGTCTAGGAACACCAGGGCCAACCAGAACCTAACACTGGGTTGGTCTAGGAATACCAGGGACAACCAGAACCTAACACTGGGTTGGTCTAGGATATCCATCTAACTTTACTTCCTAATAATGACTTCAGAACTTTTTTGGGGGGAGCATCTTTTTTCTTGTCTGTGCATTTTTTACTTGCATTACCTAACAACTTTCTAGGTTAGTCTTTGGAACTCTTTGTAAATGAGAAGCTTCTTTTCTTTTCCAATAAAACTATTTCAGAGGAGAGCGGAAGAGAGAAGCTGTCATACTTCAGTCTTAAAAATACCGCCTTCAAGAGTGCATCATTCCTTTAAATTAGCTGAGCTGAAGTGATCAAAGATGCGGCACCTCACCAGAGAGAGATAGGGAAACGCCACGGGATGCTGGGAGGAATGCTTTGTGATAGAACCGTCACTCGCTGCTCCAACAATAGCAAAGCCATTAAATCTACAAGCCTACAAACTGTCATGCTAGCGAGCTGTCTGGCGCCGTGGCCCTCCACACGTACGCAGATAGAACAGTGACAACTGTCACGCATTTACCCGACAACCATCAGGTAATTAACCAAACAAAATAAGTTTACTCACAACAAAATAAGTACACATAGTCTGAGCCGTGGATGTAATGATGACACACTGGAGATTCTCCAGAACTAGGCTAGTTAGCAGAAACACTCAATTCCTCTGACAAAAGAAAAGTGTCAGTTGTTCAACACTGATTGTATGATTAATGGAAATAATTTTTTTAATTACCACATGCTCCAAAACAATAGAGAAAGATAAATTATCTTGCATGTGGGCCAATTTTCTGTGCATTAAACAATAGTCCCCCATTGTATAGGTTTAAGCCATGTATACGTTCATCGTCGATACAGTGCCATTGTGTTAGGTATGGGTGTGTCCTACACTGCTGCCATGGAATTTAGTTTCTTTCTCCCACAAATATGATTTTAAATATTTTTGCTCTATAGTCAACCAATTAAATAAATTCAATAAATATGGCACTTTACAAAACAAAAGCAGTTCATACATTCTCATAGATCATCCTAGAATGTTAACATCCTAGAATATGGGAATGGGTGAAGGTGTGCATTTCTTAAAATTGACATAAATGTTCAATAATCTACAGGAGTACACACACACACACGCACACGCACACGCACACGCACGCACACGCACACGCACACACACACACACACACATAAATACCCAATACAAAAAAACCATACTGTATAAAAGATCATCTAAGATTTGGTGTTGTTGTGTTGAGTGTGGGTGTGTCCTACACCATCAGTAGTAGTACAGCACACTCCCACAGCCACATCAGTCCTCAGTCCTCAGTCCTCAGTCCTCAGTCCTCAGTCCTCAGCCCTCAGTCCTCAGTCCTCAGTCCTCAGCCACATCAGTCCTCAGCCACATCAGTCCTCAGTCCTCAGTCCTCAGTCCTCAGTCCTCAGCCCTCAGTCCTCAGTCCTCAGTCTCAGCCTCAGTCCTCAGTCCTCAGCCCTCAGTCCTCAGCCCTCAGTCCTCAGTCCTCAGTCCTCAGCCACATCAGTCCTCAGTCCTCAGTCCTCAGCCACATCAGTCCTCAGTCCTCAGTCCTCAGTTCTCAGTCCTCAGTCCTCAGTCCTCAGCCACATCAGTCCTCAGTCCTCAGTACTCAGTCCTCAGCCCCCAGTCCTGAGCCCTCAGTCCTCAGTCCTCAGTCCTCAGCCCTCAGTCCTCATTCCTCAGTCCACAGCCCTCAGTCCTCAGCCCTCAGGCAGAGAGTAGGGCTAATGAAGTGATTGTGTCTACTAAATCAAATCAAATCAAATCAAATTTTATTGGTGACATGCGCCGAATACAACAGGTGCAGACATTACAGTGAAATGCTTACTTACAGCCCTTAACCAACAGTGCATTTATTTTAAACAAAAAAGTAAGAATAAAACAACAACAAAAAAGTGTTGAGAAAAAAAGAGCAGAAGTAAAATAAAGTGACAGTAGGGAGGCTATATATACAATAAAATAAAGTGACAGTAGGGAGGCTATATATACAGGGGGGTACCGTTGCATAGTCAAGTATGGGGCACCGGCTAGTTGAGGTAGTTGAGGTAATATGTACATGTGGGTAGAGTTAAAGTGACTATGCATAAATACTTAACAGAGTAGCAGCAGCGTAAAAAGGATGGGGGTGGGGGCAGTGCAAATAGTCCGGGTAGCCAATGATTAGCTGTTCAGAGTCTTATGGCTTGGGGGTAGAAGCTGTTGAGAAGTCTTTGGACTAGACTTGACACTCCGGTACCGCTTGCCGTGCGGTAGCAGAGAGAACAGTCTATGACTAGGGTGACTGGAGTCTTTGACAATTTTGAGGGGCCTTCCTCTGACACCGCCTGGTATAGAGGTCCTGGATGGCAGGGAGCTTTGCCCCAGTGATGTACTGGGCCGTACGCACTACCCTCTGTAGTGCCTTGCGGTCAGAGGCCAAGCAGTTGCCATACCAGGCGGTGATGCAACCAGTCAGGATGCTCTCGATGGTGCAGCTGTAGAATTTTTTTGAGGATCTGAGGACCCATGCCAAATCTTTTTTAGTCTCCTGAGGGGGAATAGGCTTTGTCGTGCCCTCTTCACGACTGTCTTGGTGTGTTTGGACCATGATAGTTCGTAGGTGATGTGGACACCAAGGAACTTGAAGCTCTCAACCTGTTCCACTACAGCCCCGTCGATGAGAATGGGGGCGTGCTCAGTCCTCTTTTTTTTTCCTGTAGTCCACAATCATCTCCTTTGTCTTGGTCACGTTGAGGGAGAGGTTGTTGTCCTGGCACCACACGGCCAGATCTCTGACCTCCTCCCCTATAGGCTGTCTCATCGTTGTCGGTGATCAGGCCTACCACTGTTGTGTCGTCGGCAAACTTAATGATGGTGTTGGAGTCGTGCCTGGCCATGCAGTCATGGGTGAACAGAGAGTACAGGAGGGGGACTGAGCACGCACCCCTGAGGGGGCCCCGTGTTGAGGATCAGTGTGGCAGATGTGTTTTACCACCCTTACCACCTGGGAGCGGCCGTCAGGAAGTCCAGGATCCAGTTGCAGAGGGAGGTGTTTAGTCCCAGGATCCTTGGCTTAGTGATGAGCTTAGAGGGCACTATGGTGTTGAATGCTGAGCTGTAGTCAATGAATAGCATTCTCACGTAGGTGTTCCTCTTGTCCAGGTGGGAAAGGGCAGTGCTTGGAGTGCGATAGAGATTGCATCATCTGTGGATCTGTTGGGGCGGTATGCAAATTGGAGTGGGTCTAGGGTTTCTGGGATTATGCTGTTGATGTGAGCCATGACCAGTCTTTCAAAGCACTTCATGGCTACAGACGCCAGTGCATACGGGTCGGTAGTCATTTAGGCAGGTTATCTTAGAGTTCTTGGGCACAGGGACTATGGTGGTCTGCTTGAAACATGTTGGTATTACAGACTCAGTCAGGGACATGTTGAAAATGTCAGTGAAGACACTTGCCAGTTGGTCAGCACATGCTCGGAGTACACGTCCTGGTAATCCGTCTGGCCCTGCGGCCTTGTGAATGTTGACCTGCTTAAAAGTCTTACTCACATCGGCTACGGAGAGCGTAATCACATAGTCGTCCGGAACAGCTGGTGCTCTCATGCATGCTTCAGTGTTGCTTGCCTCGAAGCGAGCATAGAAGTGGTTTAAGGCTGGGTTTTAGGCTGGGTTTCTGTAAAGCACTTCGAGATATTAGCTGATGTAAGAAGGGCTATATAAAATAAAATTGATTGATTGATTGGTTTAGCTGTCTGGTAGGCTTGTGTCACTGGGCAGCTCGCGGCTGTGCTTCCCTTTGTAGTCTGTAATAGTTTTCAAGCCCTGCCAGAAGGCTGGAGTAATGACAGTGGTGTAAAGTACTTAAGTAAAAATACTTTAAAGTACTAATTAAGTAGTTTTTTGGGGTATCTGTACTTTACTTTACTATTTATATTTTTTCCAACTTTTACTTCACTACATTCCAAAATAAAATAATGTACTTTTCACTCTATACACTTTCCTTGACATCCATAAGTACTTGTTACATTTCGATTGCTTAGCAGGAAATGAAAATTGTCCAATACACACTTATCAAGAGAACACCCCTGGTCATCACTACTGCATCTGATCTGGCGGACTCACTAAACACACATGCTTAGTTTGTAAATTATGTCGGAGTGTTGGAGTGTGCCCTTGTGTTGTACCATCTGGTTTGCTTAATATAAGGAATGTGAAATTATTTATACTTTTACTTTTGATTCTTAAGTATATTTTAGCAATTACATGTACTTTTGATACTTAAGTATATTTAAAACCAAATACTTTCAGACTTTTACTTTTACTTGTGTCATTTTCTATTAAGGTATCGTTACTTTTACTCAAGTATGACAATTGGGTACTTTTTTCACCACTGATTAATGACTGGGTTGAAGGCAGTCGGTGGGCAGTCTCTCTCTCTCTCTCTCTCTCTCTCTCTCTCTCTCTCTCTCTCTCTCTCTCTCTCTCTCTCTCTCTCTCTCTCTCTCTCTCTCTCTCTCTCTCTCTCTCTCTCTCTCTCTCTCTCTCTGGGTAGTTAACATCACTGAACACCAGGCCTGGGCCCATTATCAGCGCCCCCCCACCATCAGTAGACCAGCCATCAGTAATAGCCCCTCCCCCCTCCTCTTTGACAGCTTTATACCCCCCATCACCAGCAGTGGCCAATCACACCCCTGGACACACACACTGCTACCTCGTAAAGACGAGCGATGGGAGTTCAGAGGGAACTGTATGAAAGAGAGGGAGGGAGGGTGAGAAGGTGAGGAGAGAGTGAGAGAGACCGTGCATCTACGTGCATGTGTGTGTGTGTGTGTGTGTGTGTGTGTGTGTGTGTGTGTGTGTGTGTGTTGCTGTCATAAACAATGAGGCAGGCTCCCAGTGTAGGAGATGGATGTGACACGGGACAGCACGCCAAATCACCGCTCAAAAGACACAAAGGTTACGCTGGCCGAGAGAGGGAGGGAGGGAGAGAGGGAGGGACCGGGCCAAATGGAGACAAGAGGAGAGGAAAATAAATGATTCCAAACTCACTCCTCCTCAGGCCACGTGCCACTGTCAGAGTGGGAGTTGAGAAGAGAGAGAGAAACGTAGAGAGACATCTCTTTTATCCGGGAGGAACAGTATCACTGGATAAGAGCGTCTGCTAAATGACTCAAATGGAAATGTAAAATATACTTATACTAAAGTAACTTCCCTTCTCTCTTCTCCACTCTTCTTCTCTCTCTCCTCTCCCTGCCTGTAGCGTATTGACACCGCTCTCAGGTTGTCCTTCTTTCAGACACACTAATCATTTCTGCTCCAAACTCCTGCACTGCTCACAAGGGATCAACATATGCATATTAAAATCTTCCACAACTTTCACAATAATGTATCAGCAGTAATTATTGTCAACTTTTTTTTTCCAGAACTCTCTCCCACATGTACAATCATCCTAACACACACACTGACTCACTCTCTCACACATCCAGCAGATCCTTAACTGGTTTCTTGGGAACTAATTAACATCACCTGTGTTAATTACTGCCTCAAACCAATCAACAGCTTTTCCACTAATTGGTTTTTTCCCCCGCCAAGGCTGGGAGTCACCATGGCGACACTTGTCACCTGAGGCTAGGGGAATTACAGAGTGATCCACACACTCAGCCAATGGGAGGGCTCGTTTAGCCCAGACAAAAACACCAAACAACAATGGAACAAAATGGATTAGAGGGCGACAGCCTCACATTTATCACTGTTCCTGTTGCCTCTTCAGTCTGCACCGTATGGCGCTCTTCAGGGACTGCAACGGTTTGGGTTGTTTTTAATTCCCACATATTAAAAGTGTCCAGGTTTGAGAAATCATGGGGAGCAGCTGGAGAAAGAGAGTATCTTTGTTTGGTGCAAAAGAGAGAGCGGGACAGAAAGAGAGAGAAAAATTGTGTTTGTGCACACATGCATGTACATGTGTGTGAGAGAGAGCGGGAGAGAGAAAGAGCGAGAGGAACAGGTACTGAAAGAGAGAGAGAGAGGGGGAGAGAGAAAGAGAGAGGGACAGGTACTGAAAGAGAGAGAGGGAGAGAGAAAGAGAGAGGGACAGGTACTGAAAGAGAGAGAGGGAGAGAGAAAGAGAGAGGAACAGGTACTGAAAGACAGAGAGAGAGGGGGAGAGAGAAAGAGAGAGGAACAGGTACTGAAAGAGAGAGAGGGGGAGAGAGAAAGAGAGAGGAACAGGTACTGAAAGAGAGAGAGAGAGAGAGAGAGAGAGAGAGAGAGAGAGAGAGAGAGAGAGAGAGAGAGAGAGAGAGAGAGAGAGAGAGAGAGAGAGAGAGAAAGAGAGAGGAACAGGTACTGAAAGAGAGAGAGAGTGGGGGAGAGAGAAAGAGAGAGGGACAAGTACTGAAAGAGAGAAAGAGAGGGGGAGAGAGAAAGAGAGAGGGACAGGTACTGAAAGAGAGCGAGAGAGGGGGAGAGAGAAAGAGAGAGCAGGGGGAGGAAGAGAGGGAGCAGCAAGTAGAGTTGGAGGTTGTTGCCTCCTGCCTCCTGCCTCCTACCTCCAACCTCCTGCCTCCTGTGTGATGGGATTGATTTTCCTTCAACGAGTCCTCCCGTTTGGACATGGCTGGCAGGCAGCAGGTTTAGGAGCAGCTCTGGAGTGGCCCTTTCTCTGTACAGGGCTGGCTGAGGGCCACGGGGCCACTCTTTACTGACGGCCCGGGCCCCACAGATCAATACACCTGTCAGGCTGAGGGCCAGCATAGGCCACTGACACCCACAGCAACACACACACACACACACACCAACACAGAACAGTACACACACGCACATACGCATGCACACATACATGAACATCACACACTCACAACGTCTCACCCCTAATATTACAGTGTGTTAGCGGTCTTATTAGTGGTGTCTGTGATGCTATTACCCGTGTGTTATCTTTAACCAATCTATCAGTGATGCAGGACACCAATTAAAAAAAATAAGAGACAATAAATATTTAAATTGATAAACAAAACATTAAATAACACACACAGAGTATAAACATAACTCTTCATCTGGGCTTTATCATTATTGCTTAATATTTGCAAAGCTCATTATGTGATCAAAGCTGGCTTGTAGTCATGTACAAGCAGCTCCCCATGGCTATTTAAACGTGAGGATGAAGGGGGTACAAGCCTCAGCACTCAAACTCAAAAATAATTAATTTATGAGCAGGTTTACACTACTGCTGCTGTCCAGGTTTACACTACTGCTGATATTTTCACATTGTTACAACACTGTATATAGACATAATATGACATTTCAAATGTCTTTATTCTTTTGGAACTTCTGAGTGTAATGTTTACTGTTAATATTTATTGTTTATTTCACTTTTGTTTACTATCTACTTCACTTGCTTTGGCAATGTTAACATACGTTTCCCATGCCAATAAAGCCCTTAAATTGAATTGAAATTTAAATTGAATTGAGAGAGAGAGAGAGAGAGAGAGAGAAATGAGAGAGCGCTGATTGCACTCACGTATTGTTTTGAGGGTGAGATGGGCGAGGTCATTAAACCCCCTCTTTTACAGCCTGAGGGGGATTGAGGCCTCCTGTTATCCCTGGGACCTCCCTCCCTCCATCCCCTCCTCCCTCCCTCCCCCTCCCTCCCTCCCTCCATCTCTCCCTCCTCCATCTCCCCTCCTCCCTCCCCCTCCCCTCCCTCCTCCCTCCCTCCCTCCCTCCTCCCTCCCTCCATCCCTCCCTCCCTCCCTCCTCCTCCCTCCCTCCCTCCCTCCTCCCCCCTCCTCCCTCCCTCCCTCCCTCCCTCCCTCCTCCCTCCCTCCCATCCTCTCCTCCCCCTCCCTCCCCTCCCTCCCTCCTCCTCCTCCCTCCCTCCCCTCCCTCCTCCCTCCCTCCCCCTCCTCCCTCCCTCCCTCCCTCCCTCCCTCCCCTCCTCCTCCCTCCCTCCCTCCCTCTCCCTCTCCCCCCTCCCTCCTCCATCCTCCTCCCTCCCTCCTCCCTCCCTCCCCTCCCTCCCTCCTCCCTCCTCCACTCCCATCCTCCCTCCCTCCCTCCTCCTCCCTCCTCCCTCCCCCTCCCTCCCTCCTCCCTCCCTCCCTCCCTCCCTCCCTCCCTCCTCTCCCTCCCTCCTCTCTCCCTCCCTCCCTCCCTCCCCTCCCTCCCCCCTCCTCCCTCCTCCCTCCTCTCCCTCCCTCCCTCCCTCCATACGTGTGCATCCTCATGCAATATTAAGCAGCATGGATGGAGGGTCATAAAGAGTCCTGAGGTTCTACCATTGTAAATTATAAATCACTATTGATTTTCTCCTCTTCCTTGGTACCAGCAGCACCCCGGGCTCATTGCGAGACACGACTGGCAGAGAGCACTTTATTAGATTAGGCCAGAGCTCACCAGCTAATAGACATGGGGAGGAGAGCCACCACACACACAGACACACACCTACGAACGCGTACCCACACACTCACACATGGACACGGACACAGACACACTCACACACACACACAGACACACACACGGAAACACTCACACACGTACACACACCGACAGAGACATACACACACACACAGACACACACACACCATGACACTGACACACATACAAACCGACACACATCCTCTATCTGTGAAATCCCGTGTGTATCCTCTCCTCTGTTTTTTCTTTCCTCTCCTGTCTGAAGCCCTGTTCAAAGGCGCTGACGGGCCTTAAGAAGAAAAGACCTTGGCTGAGAGCTCCTTTCATGCTACCCACTGTCTCATTAGGGCATGCTTTGCAGCTTCCAACCCTCTTAATTCAATTAATTTCCCCTCAAAGGAAGCTCAACTTCACTACCTAATTATTTTCTTACATCACAACTACAGGACAATTACATTCCTATAGCCATAGGTAATGGCATGAAGTGTTTCCCCCCACAATGTGTTTTTAGTCAATATTTGAGGGTAGTTTGGATAAGGCATATGATCTTGTCGAGGAGGGTTATGAAGTGAATGTGATATGCAAGACTCCCTCCTTGTTGTAAAAGATCATTCTCCATACATGTCCCATGACAAGAAGACGGAAGCTCTTCTATTCCATTTCATCCATATTCTACTGTGCTTGATTTTTTCCATTTAAATGCATCACCCTGCCGTGTGTGTGTGTGTGTGCGTGCGTGCGCACGTGCGTGTATGTGTGTGTGTGCGGGCATGAGTGTGTGTGTATTACCCCAGTGGCCTGTCTGCCTCACCAGTCATTGTCTCCCCATCCATTCATTAGGGCCTAGCAACTATTCTAACACCTCTCTTGTCTGGCAAGGCAGACATATCCTGTTACCAACAGCACAAAAAGTGCTGGCAGTAGCACTTCAGCGCTGTAGCGGCCCATAGAACTCCATTATTACATTCACCATGCTGCTAACCCAGAGAGGTGGGCATGGAACCATGTTTAACCTGCCTCAGTGTCTGTTTGAATCACCCTGCTTCTCATAGGTCCTCGCAGATACAGTTTAATCACTTTCTATCTCGCTACCTTCACTTGATAAACCCAAACAGCTTGACTGACATGATAATAATTATATTGAAGTCAAATTCAACTCTAACAATGCTATTCCCCCTTGTTTTTAATGGCGGGGAGGTGGTGTGTCCCTGTTCCAGGCATCAGACTAACTGACACAGCCATACAGTATGGAGGAGAGGAGAGGAGAGGAGAGGAGAGGAGAGGAGAGGAGAGGAGAGGAGAGGAGAGGAGAGGAGAGGAGAGGAGAGGAGAGGAGAGGAGAGGAGAGGAGAGGAGTCAAGGCTTCTCAGTCAAGCTTTAAAAAGAGGACAGTATATTGAGTAACCCTTCTAGGGTGGAAGAACCCTATCCCCCTGCTCTCTCCCTCCTCTCTCCTCCCACCACTGTTCTCTGTCCTCCCTCTTTCCACCCCAATCACAACGTACTTAATGCATCTATAGAAATGCTAATGGCTTCCAGGATTCCAAATCATTTTTTCATTGTCTGCGCCGGGATTCTTCTTTAATAGACAGATTCAAAGCCAAGTCTCTTTGTCCCATTAAATAAGAGAACTAAAAAGTGCTGACAAGGAAGGAACTGTTCTTGAGTTTAGTATAGGAGGGAAAAGAGGAAAGGAGTTTTTATTCACCTAACAACCCCAGCCGTTGGTCATATTAGATGGGAGGTTACATTTGATCCAGTACTGTGTCATCAAATTGTGACCCATTAACTGTAACTACCACAGTAGTGGATATCTATAATATTGTTGATCTACAATCTAGATAGCCCTATTACAGCCTTGATGAACCCAAGTCCACTAGACTGGCTGAGGGGGCAGGAATATGAGCCATAGCACGGAGGGAGCTGTGTTGGACTGGGTCATCTCCTCACTGCATGGTGTCTCTCAGAGAGAGAAACATAGAAAGCAGAAAAACATAATCATCCATTATTATGCTGCATCACATCCTCCATTACCACTGTGAGGCTCTTTCTCATAAACCAGGAAGAGCGAGGAGCGAGGGGAGAGGGGAAAGGGGAAAGGGGAGAGGGGAGAGTAGGGGAGAGTAGGGGAGAGGGGAGAGAGGAGAGAGGAGAGGTGAAAGGCGAGAGGAGAGAGGAGGGGAGAGGAGAGAGGAGGGGAGTTGAGAGGGGAGAGGGGAGAAGGGGGAGAGGCGAGAGGCAGAGGAGGAGAGGGAGAAGGGAGAGGGAGAGAGGGGAGGTGAGAGGTTGAGAGGGAGAGAGGGGAGAGGGGAGAGAGGGAGGGGAGAGGAGGGAGAGGAGAGAGGAGAGAGGGGAGGGGAGAGAGAGGGAGAGGGGAGAGGAGAGAGGAGGAGAGAGGGAGAGGGGAGAGGAGAGGGAGAAGCGAGAGGGGAGAGGAGAGAGGGGAGAGGAGGGAGAGGGAGAGACGAGAGGAGAGGAGAGAGAGGGGAGGCGAAAGGGAGAGGAGAGAGAAGGGGAGAGGGAGAGGCGAGAGGCAGAGGCCGAGAGGGGAGAGGCGAGAGGGAGAGGGAGAGGGAGAGAGGGAGAGGAGGGGAGAGGGGGAGAGGGAGAGGGAGAGGGGAGAGGGAGGAGGGAGAGGGAGAGGAGAGAGGGGGAGAGGGAGAGGGAGAGGAGAGGGAGAGAGAGGGGGAGGGGAGAGGGGAGGGAGAGAGGGGGAGGGGAGGGGGGAGAGGGAGAGGCGAGAGGAGGGAGAGCGAGAGGCGAGAGGCTAGAGGAGAGGAGGAGAGAGGGAGAGGGGAGAGGAGAGAGGAGAGAGGAGAGGGGAGAGGAGAGAGGGGAGGGGGAGAGGGGAGAGGGGAGAGGGGAGAGGGAGGGAGAGGGGAGAGGGGGGAGAGGGGAGAGGGGAGAGGGAGAGGAGGGGAGGAGAGGGAGAGGGAGAGGGGAGAGGAGAGGGGAGAGGGAGGAGGCGAGAGGTTGAGAGGAGAGGGGAGAGAGGGGAGAGAGGGAGGCGAGAGAGGGGAGAGGGGAGAGGGAGAGGGGAGAAGAGAGAGGGGAGGTGAAAGGTGAGAGGTTGAGAAGAGAGAGGGGAGGGGAGAGAGGGGAGGGGAGAGAGGCGAGAGGGGAGAGGTGAGAGGGGAGGGGAGAGAGGCGAGAGGCGAGAGGCGGGGCGAGAGGCGAGGAGAGGGGAGAGAGGAGTGAGGGGGGAGAGGAGAGAGTGGAGGAGAAAGGCGAGAGGAGAGAGGGGAGGAGGGGGAGAGGAGAGAGAAGGGGGGAGGCAGGAAGGCGAGAGGTTGAGAGGAGAGGGAGAGGGGAGAGGAGAGAGGGGGAGAGGGGAGAGGGAGGAGAGGGAGGGGAGAGGGGAGAGGGGAGAGGGAGAGGGGAGAGGAGGGAGAGGGGAGACGGGGAGAGGAGAGAGGGAGGGGAGAGATGGGAGGGGAGAGAGCGAGAGGAGGGAGAGGGAGAGGGGAGAGGAGAGAGGAGAGAGGGGAGGCGAGAGGTTGAGAGGCTAGAGGGGAGAGGGGAGGAAGAGAGGGAGGAGGGGGAGCGGGAGGCGAGAGGGAGGGAGAGGGGAGGGGGAGGCGAGAGGAGGGAGAGGGAGGGAGAGG
>NC_059204.1:33867427-33909927 GCF_020615455.1 Coregonus clupeaformis | reverse complement strand
GACTAGTTCTCAGAAGATGTAACTTCCTGCTAGTGATAAGAGCAGGATGAGCTCCAGGCTGCATGGGTCTCTGTCCACACTCTGGCATTCTGGGTAATTGATGGGCCGGGCCCGGGCCACTTACTAAATGCTTGATAACTGCCCCCCTTGTGAGAGGGGTGAGGTAAGGGGGGAGCCGAGAGGGGAGGAGAGAGGAGGGATGAGAGAGAGGGATGGGTGTTTGGCCAGGCATTGAATGCTATGGTTCAGCCAGTTTTGTGTAAGTTCACGGAATTCTTGGATCTGCAGGACTTCCAATATATGTTTTCATCTCCTTTAAGGTTTAGTGAAATTGTAAAAGCTGCATGTGGTAACGTTAAAGTGGGTTTTTAAAAAGTTATAATTTATTGACGACACAGTTGACGAGGGGGGTGAAAGAAAAGACAGGAGTGGTGAAAGAAAATAGAGGGGGGTGAATGAGAGGGGGGGTGAAAAGATTGATAGTGGTGGGGAGAAGGACAGAGAGATTTCAGCTACCAAACCATACCGACTAGTCTGAGGCCTGTGTGTGTGTGTGTGTGTGTGTGTGTGTGTGTGTGTGTGTGTGTGTGTTTTCTCCTCTCATAGGCAGACACTGCTGGCGGCAACAAACTTCAGAGACACACACAAACAAACAACAACCAGCAATAAGCAGAAAGATGTCTGTTCATCTCACCCTGATGGCCATACTGTTTATCCAACCCATCTTTTTCCTCTTTACTTCAAATACACATTTTCACAAGAACTTCATTTCTGCATATTTGTATAGTAGATTTTCTAAGTAAATGATTCATCATGGAAAAACAATAGAACAACATTCCACGGTTTGACCGTGACCACGACTCTTGGTGGTGTCCGCTGGGATTGGACCAGCAACACAGGCTGTAGAGTCAGAGCTGCTGACAGAGCCATGGGGAATAGCAGAGAGGGTACAGTGTGTGCGTGTGTCTGTGTGTGTGCGTTTCTGTGTGTGTGTGTTTATGCGTGTGTGCGTGCGTGCGTGCGTCCGTCTGTGTGTGCGTGCGTGCGTTTCTGTGTGTGTGTGTGTTTCTGTGTGCGTGTGTGCGTGCGTGCGTTTCTGTGTGTGTGTGTGTTTCTGTGTGTGTTTGCGTCTGTGTGTGTGTGTGCGTGTGTGCGTGTCTGTGTGTGTGTGCCAGTCAGTCAGAGGCTGTTGAGTGGGCCTGTATGTTAGGGGCCTTGGGGAGCATTGATTGGATGGCTGTAGTGTAGCAGGCTGATGGGCATTGGGCCAGAGGGAGAGGAGGGAGGGAGGGAGGGAGGGAGGGAGGGAGGGAGGGAGGGAGGCTGTCTGTCTGTCTGTGATGGCTCCCGTCCCGTCTCGTCCCGTCCTGTGACATAAAGAGCAACATCTCATCTCCACACTACATAAAGAAACCTCAGCCAGAGGAGCATGGCCCACACACACACACACACACACACACACACACACACACACACACACACACACACACACACACACACACACACTAAACAGTTGATATGAGAGCTGACCGGCCAGTGAGAGTGAGTGAGCTTGTGTTCGACTCCTCTCTCCATTACTGTGGAAATTAAAGGCCTACTCAGCAGGTTCCACCCGTGACCCAGAACAAAACACAACACAGCAGAATAGAACAGACACATGCACGCACAGCTTTCTGACTGTCCTCAGTGGTTTTTGTAACCTGACCGCCATCGCGGTCTGTCTGTCTGCTATTGTCTACCTCTCTCCACTACACATACACGTCTTTGTTCAAACAGTTAAACGCTCATACACTTTGCACACATACATTACGCACACAAACACACACAAACACACACAAACGCACACAAACGCACACACTCACACACACCTCCATTGGAATGCAAAGTGAAGGTCAATGTGGAGGTTTGGGGGGGAAATGCCATCTGTCCAGGACGACACACAGCACACTCTTTCCTAGTATTGTCATTGAGGAGATTGATAACGCAGCTCATTACAGCCAACCGATTGTTGGCTTTTCCGGGACAAATTCTGAAAAGAAACAAAAGAAATCCACCCTGCCTTCGGTAACTCCGTAAAACGACCTGTTGTTTTCTTTCTATTTTTTTCCAAAGTGAAGAATGTTGGCAGAGAGAAATAAAAAATCTTTGAACGAAGAGGGGGAAAAAGCCCAATGCTTTCCCATTTCCCCTTTAGCAAGTTTGTGACATTTCTTTTCAACATGACACATTTTCTTCATCCAATTTACACCCCTCTCCTTTCTTCCAACTGGCTCATTGAACCCTATCCGTGTCCCTATGACATCATCTCTCCAGTAGCATTCTTTCCTTTAGCACAGAGAGAGAGACCCTGTCTGCCTATCTGTCTGTCTGTCTGCCTGTCTGTCTGTCTGTCTGTCTGTCTGTCTGTCTGTCTGTCTGTCTGTCTGTCTGTCTGTCTGTCTGTCTGTCTGTCTGTCTGTCTGTCTGTCTGCCTGTCTGCCTGCCTGCCTGCCTGCCTGCCTGCCTGCCTGCCTGCCTGCCTGCCTGCCTGTCTGTCTGTCTGTCTGTCTTTCTTTCTTTCTTTCTTTCTTTCTTTCTTTCTTTCTTTCTTTCTTTCTTTCTTTCTTTCTTTCTTTCTGTCTGTCTGTCTGTCTGTCTGTCTGTCTGTCTGTCTGTCTGTCTGTCTGTCTGTCTGTCTGTCTGCCTGCCTGCCTGCCTGCCTGCCTGCCTGCCTGCCTGCCTGGCTGCCTGTCTGTCTGCCTGCCTGCCTGTCTGCTGTCTGTCTGTCTGTCTGTCTGTCTGTCTGTCTGTCTGTCTGTCTGTCTGTCTGCCTGCCTTTCTGTCTGTCTGTCTGCCTTTCTGTCTGTCTGTCTGTCTGTCTGTCTGTCTGTCTGTCTGTCTGTCTGTCTGTCTGTCTGTCTGTCTGTCTGTCTGTCTGTCTGTCTTTATGTCTGTCTGCCTGCCTGCCTGCCTGCCTGCCTGCCTGCCTGCCTGCCTGCCTGCCTGTCTGCCTGTCTGACTGCCTGTCTGTCTGTCTGTCTGTCTGTCTGTCTGTCTGGACCCAGGGAAGAGTTGCAGGGGAGAGGAGAACAGAGGAATGTGCCTACTTGAAAGCTAGAAAAAAATAGCTCTCACGCTAGAAAAGGTTGGAGACCCCTGCTGTAGAGAATCTACCTCCACAGACTGCCTCCACAGACTGCCTCCACAGGCCCATAGATATAGATCACACTAACCTGAGCAGAGCTTGTCCAGAACTCTTTCATGTCAATAGAGCTTTCTGTACCACCCCCCATGTAGTGGCAGGGGGTCTGGTGTAGTGCCAGGGGGGGCAGAGGTGCGATTAGGCCATGATGGGGTGGGATCGAGGGAGGTGGAACTGGGGTTGGTAGGTATGATGGATGGGTTAGTGGGTCCATTGACAGGTCTGTTTTATAGCATCCCTCCTACTCACACGCTAGCTAACACACTTATGGCCTAATCACTCTCACTCTGCATCCTGAATGGATCAGATCCTTCCCTGCTAGTTCCTTGTCCTGATAAGGGGATAGCACTGCATATGTCACGTGGTTGTGTCCTACATAGAGGAATTATGATATGTGTGTTTTAGTAACTGACATTCAAAACTGTCACTGAATGATCTGCCATTTGTAAAGCAAATCAACCAAGTAAAACATGGTGCATGACATGTACGTCAATGTTTCAAGCATTCCTCCATAGCACTGAGTCTAGAAAGAACACTCTCTATGGCCTTGGTGCAGGACTGGAGGTATACAGCCATCCCCCCAGGTCCCTTTCACTGAAATACACAACAGTCTGTCTTCCCTCTCTCCTCTCTCTCCTCTCTCCTCTCTCTCCTCTCTCCTCTCTCCTCTCTCCTCTCTCCTCTCTCCTCTCTCCTCTCTCCTCTCTCCTCTCTCCTCTCTCCTCTCTCCTCTCTCCTCTCCCTCCTCTCCTCTCCTCTCTCCTCTCTCCTCTCTCCTCTCCCCTCTCTCCTCTCCCCTCTCTCCTCTCTTCTCTCCTCCCCCACCCCTCCACTCCACCCCTAAAGAGAAAGCCAGTGTGTTTGGTTGGGAGGTTGGGAGGTTTGGAGCACCGTCTCCACCCCCCCCACACCCCCCGTCCCCCGTCCCTCCACTCCTCCACCCCCTTGCCCCGGGGACCTACATTCCTGTCCATTAGCTGATGGGAGGGAGATGGGAGCCTGTTTCCTGTGGGTCCTGGCCCCTGTGCTCTGCTGCGCTGGGCTGTGTGGCCAGCGGCAACCTGGTGAGCTATGGCCCTCCAACGGCCCTCCAGAACAGGAAGCAATCCACAGACTGGCTGGCTGACTGACTGACTGGTTGACTTTGAAAACACAAGTAGTTGAATACTGGAATGTATTTGGAAAAGTATTGATTGGCATGTATTTGAAAATACTCAAATACACAGTATTTATACAAATACTTAAATACTCCCATGTATTTGAACCAGGTCTGTTTGGTAAATAATGTATTTGGAAATACTTTTAAATAGTAGGTTATTTATAGGACATTAGAAGTAGTTGATTCAGGCCACATTATTTTAAAATACTAAAAATACACAGAAAATAAGTATTTAAATAACAAATAACCAAATACAATCCCGGGCTGCACCCCACACACCTTCCCTGTCCAGCACAGACAGACACACTAGTCCCCTGTCCCCTGTCCAGGCAGTATTACACACTAGTCCCCTGTCCCCTGTCCAGGCAGTATAAACACATTAGTCCCCTGTCCCCTGTCCAGGCAGAATAAACACATTAGTCCCCTGTCCCCTGTCCAGGCAGTATAAACACACTAGTCCCCTGTCCCCTGTCCAGGCAGTATAAACACATTAGTCCCCTGTCCCCTGTCCAGGCAGTATAAACACACTAGTCCCCTGTCCCCTGTCCAGGCAGTATAAACACACTAGTCCCCTGTCCCCTGTCCAGGCAGAATAAACACATTAGTCCCCTGTCCCCTGTCCAGGCAGTATAAACACATTAGTCCCCTGTCCCCTGTCCAGGCAGTATAAACACACTAGTCCCCTGTCCCCTGTCCAGGCAGTATAAACACATTAGTCCCCTGTCCCCTGTCCAGGCAGTATAAACACATTAGTCCCCTGTCCCCTGTCCAGGCAGTATAAGGACACTATGTGTAATCTGACTATGGGCCTGACCCCTGACCCCTGCTCCCAGACAGCTACTGCTCTCTCACAGATACAGTAATGACAGGAGTGAAACACTGAGAAGGAAAAGGCAGTGAGACAAGCCTGTATTTAAACACATACATCTCCACTGGCTCTACATTACACAAAACATGATACAACTTCTCCACACGGTATGGATGTCTGCATCAGTGTATGTAATGCTGTAAGTGACTGAATAGGTGGGTGGGTGTAGAACTGTGTAAGCTATACATGGCATGGTGGGTGGAAGGTGGAAGGTGGAAGGTGGAAGGCTTGTGTTCTGCACAGGAAGTAGCAGGAGAATCAGCTTCCTGTCCAAGTGGAAATCTCATCTGTGAGGCAGGCGAGCTGGGCAGAGGCAGGGGGCGAGAGGGCCTGGTCACACGCAGTCTGAGCCTGCTGGTGGGACACATAGGCCTGCTGGTGGGACACATAGGCCTGCTGGTGGGACACATAGGCCTGCTGGTGGGACACATAGGCCTGCTGGTGGGACACATAGGCCTGCTGGTGGGACACATAGGCCTGCTGGTGGGACACATAGGCTCCCCATCGACACACACATACACACACACACACTCATCAACAGCAACCCACCCATCCACTCCCACATGGCCCACTGCTAGGCTGCATCCTGTGTCAGTGTTTGTGTTAGAGCAGTGTATGCTGAAGCGCTCTGTCACTCTGTGGGTCTATGTTTTTATATCATCCAGTGATGACAGTCCCATCAAGCTGTTTACTCAGGGCTTGGTGGGGATGATGGTTGTGTGGAGACCCCCTTTTATGACATCAGCGTACCTACTGCGGGGTCCTGCCCTGTCTCCCTCTCAGTCTATTTCTATCCCCATCTAATGTCACCTGCAACAAGCCTCTTTGTCTCAGGGCCCCGTTTCTGTTTTGTTCTGTTCAGGGGGCTTTTTCTCTCTTTCTATGCCATGATTTCACAGTGACTTGTATTAATAGAACGTTTGTTGTTGAACTGTTCACGGAACAAAGACACACCACGTGCTGAACACACAAACACCACTTCAGATGGGCTGGTTATTTTTAAATACGGGCGGCGTGAGCCTCTGGCCTCGCCTGCCAACGCTAGCTAATGCTCTCTTTGCGCTCTGACTACACAGTGTGGACTCTTCTTCTCTCCTCTCCGCCACATATTCTTAGACTGCTAAATTACAGGCCGGCTGTGCGAGGGTGGGAGGGAGAGAGAGAGGAGAGAGAGAGAAAGAGAGAGAGAGAGAGAGAGAGAGAGAGAGAGAGAGAGAGAGAGAGAGAGAGAGAGAGAGAGAGAGAGGGGGGGGGAATGAGTCTGTGTTTGCGTGGAGACACTGATTTGACTACATACTGTAATTACCAACTTTCGCAGAGAAAACGTCCAAACAAATCAGCCTCATACATTTCTCTTCTCCTCCGCCTTATTAGGGAGGAAAACTGAGGACATCTTTCCACAGGCAAACAACCTCAGGATCAGATCAACCACTCTCTACAGGCTCACAACTCCTCACTGCTCTCTCCTTGATCAGACTCTTTACAGCCCAAAGTGGAGGGGGGAGGGATGTGAGAGGGGAGGTGGAGGGGGGAGGGATGTGAGAGGGGAGGTGGAGGGGGAGGGATGGGAGGGGGGAGGTGGGGGGGGGAGGGATGTGAGAGGGGAGGTGGAGGGGTGGGATGTGAGAGGGGAGGTGGAGGGGGAGGGGGGAGGGATATGAGAAGGGAGGTGGAGGGGAGGGATGTGAGAGGGGAGGTGGAGGGGGAGGTTTGTGAGAGGGGAGGTGGAGGGGGGAGAGATGTGAGGGGGGAGGTGGAAGGGGGAGGGATGTGAGAGGGGAGGTGGAGGGGGGTGGAGGGGGGATGGATGTGAGGGGGAGGTGGAAGGGGGGAGGGATGTGGGGGAGGTGGAGGGGGAGGGATGTGAGGGGGGAGGTGGAGGGGGAGGGATGTGAGAGGGGATGTGAGAGGGAGGTGGAGGGGAGGGGATGTGAGAGGGGGAGGTGGAGGGGGGAGGGATGTGAGAGGGGAGGTGGAGGGGGGAGGGATATGAGAAGGGATGTGGGGGGAGGGATGTGAGAGGGGAGGTGAGGGGGGAGGTGAGGGGGGAGGGATGTGAGAGGGGAGGTGAGGGGGGAGGTGAGGGGGGAGAGCTCCAATACATGAGCTGAATGTATGATCTAGCTCTGGAGGAGATCCAGCACTTGTAACCCTGGACATCTGTCCTGCCATAAATCACCCAGCCCAGCTCTGTCACTGTCATTGTGCTCCCTCCCTCTGTTTTTTTTGGGTGCTGCATTTGAGGAGGGGGTGAACCAGTCTGATACCCCAGTGCTCGTTAGGTGAGCATAAATCCTGTGTACCCACATAGTAATTTAGCCAATTAGCATCTCAGTGTTGGGTGGCACCTAAATTACAGCAAATAGAATTGGAGAAAATAAGATGGGGATTTTACAGCCGCTCTTTTGTAATTCCATGAGCATAAATCTGTAAATCCCAGTCGACAGACAGCCTCCCTCCACTGGAAACGGCTCAAGATTATTTAATCATAGCAGAACTACACTTCTATACCCTTAATAAACCAATACAAACACAGTAGAAAGGGCATGAACAATGACCACCATTGAAATGAATACTGTATTATATATTGTATCTCTCTCTCTCTCTCTCTCTCTCTCTCTCTCTCTCTCTCTCTCTCTCTCTCTCTCTCTCTCTCTCTCTCTCTCTCTCTGGTGCAAAGCGGAGGGGTGTGGTGTGGTGCTGAGCGGAACAGTGTGGTGCAGAGCGGAGTGGTGTGGTGTGGTGCATAGAGGAGTGGTGTGGTATGTTGCAGAGCGGAGTGGTGTGGTGTGGTGTGGTGCAGAGCGGAATGGTGTGGTGTGGTGCTGAGCGGAACAGTGTGGTGCAGAGCGGAGTGGTGTGGTGTGGTGTGGTGCAGAGCGGAGTGGTGTGGTGCTGAGCAGAGTGTTGTGGTGCAGAGTAGAGTGGTGTGGTGCAGAGTAGAGTGGTGTGGTGTGGTGCAGAGCGGAGTGGTGTGGTGTGGTGCAGAGCGGAGTGGTGTGGTGTGGTGCAGAGCGGAGTGGTGTGGTGCTGAGCAGAGTGATGTGGTGCAGAGCGGAGTAGTGTGGTGCAGAGCGGAGTGGTGTGGTGTGGTGCAGAGCGGAATGGTGTGGTGTGGTGCTGAGCAGAGTGGTGTGGTGCAGAGCGGAGTGGTGTGGTGCTGAGCGGAGTGGTGTGGTGCAGAGCGGAATGGTGTGGTGCTGAGCAGAGTGATGTGGTGCAGAGCGGAGTAGTGTGGTGCAGAGCGAAGTAGTGTGGTGCAGAGCGGAGTGGTGTGGTGTGGTGCAGAGCGGAATGGTGTGGTGCTGAGCAGAGTGATGTGGTGCAGAGCGGAGTAGTGTGGTGCTGAGCAGAGTGGTGTGGTGCAGAGCGGAGTGGTGTGGTGCTGAGCGGAGTGGTGTGGTGTGGTGCAGAGCGGAATGGTGTGGTGCTGAGCAGAGTGGTGTGGTGCAGAGCAGAGTAGTGTGGTGCAGAGCGGAGTGGTGTGGTGTGGTGCAGAGCGGAATGGTGTGGTGCTGAGCAGAGTGATGTGGTGCAGAGCGGAGTGGTGTGCTGTGGTGCAGAGCGGAATGGTGTGGTGTGGTCCTGAGCGGAGTGGTGTGGTGCTGAGCGGAGTGGTGTGGTGTGGTGCTGAGCGGAGTGGTGTGGTGTGGTGCTGAGCGGAGTGGTGTGGTGTGGTGCTGAGCGGAGTGGTGTGGTGCAGAGCGGAGTGGTGTGGTGTGGTGCAGAGTGGAACAGTGTGGTGCAGAGCGGAGTGGTGTGGTGTGTTGCAGAGCGGAGGGGTGTGGTGTGGTGCAGAGCGGAATGGTGTGGTGCAGATCGGAGTGGTGTGGTGCTGAGCGGAGTGGTGTGGTGTGGTGCTGAGCAGAGTGGTGTGGTGCAGAGCGGAGTGTTGTGTTGTGGTGTGGTGCAGAGTAGAGTGGTGTGGTGCAGAGCGGAGTGGTGTGGTGTGGTGCAGAGCAGAACGGTGTGGTGCAGAGAGGAGTGGTGTGGTGTGGTGTTGAGCGGAATGGTGTGGTGTGGTGCTGAGCAGAGTGGTGTGGTGCAGAGTGGAGTGGTGTGGTGCAGAGAGGAGTGGTGTGGTGTGGTGCAGAGCGGAGTGTTGTGGTGTGGTGCAGAACGGAGTGGTGTGGTGTGGTGCAGAGCGGAACAGTGTGGTGCAGAGCGGAGTGGTGTGGTGTGGTGCAGAGCGGAGTGGAGTGGTGTGGTGTGGTGCAGAGCGGAGTGTTGTGGTGTGGTGCAGAACGGAGTGGTGTGGTGCAGAGCGGAACGGTGTGGTGCAGAGCGGAGTGGTGTGGTGTGGTGCAGAGCGGAACGGTGTGGTGCAGCGACAGTGGTGCTGATAACACAGGTGAATGATAACTGTAGTAAAGGGCTGATGGATGGGCCCTGCCTGATCTCCAATGGACCGTGTGAAACCAGCGATGTCATGCTTGTGTCAGAAATGTAGCGCTAATGACAGCCTAAGCTACGGTGCCTGACTGAGCAATCTATCAGTGCTTAATAACCCCCGTCCTCCACCGCAAACAACCGCTGTATAGCCTCCCTCCCAGCCACAGCCACCGACACTCCCATTACCTCTTTATGAGTGTGTGTGTGTGTGTGTGTGTGTGTGTGTGTGTGTGTGTGTGTGTGTGTGTGTGTGTGTGTGCGTGCGTGCGTGCGTGCGTGCGTGCGTGCGTGCGTGCGTGCGTGCGTGCGTGCGTGTGTGTGTGTGTGTGTGTGTGTGTGCGTGTGTGTGTGTGTGACCGTGTGTATAAGACCATGGTCGGTCACTTCCTGAGGCCCCTGTCCCTCCTCCATGTCTGATCTAGACGTACACACAGAGGGGAAATTGATTTGATTTAATTCCTAAAGGGCAATACACTCATGACACAAATGTACAGTAAAACTAAACCTCAACAGCAGAACATTCCAATCCTATTGATTTCAATGAAATATGAAAATACACCAATCAGGAGAATGTGCTTCTATGAGCTCTCATTTCCTTTCACAATCAAATATATATAGTACGTCACTGTGGTGTCCAATTTGCACCATCTTCAGAAATGTACAATACAGATGGATCTACATTGGGATGTGATAGCTGTGGCCAGGGCAGACTGTGGCCAGGGCAGACTGTGGACCAGGGCAGACTGTACCCCAGGGCAGACTGTGGACCAGGGCAGACTGTGGACCAGGGCAGACTGTGGCCAGGGCAGACTGTAAACCAGGGCAGACTGTGGACCAGGGCAGACTGTGGAACCAGGGCAGACTGTGGACCAGGGCAGACTGTGGACCAAGGGCAGACTGTGGACCAGGGCAGACTGTGGACCATGCCTAGTCCAATAAGACTTATAATAGCACTCATAAGCAGTCCAGTCTTCTCATCTAAATGTTAAATAATGAGAGCTATCAGTAGCCCCCAGTCATAAAACAGAGACTGCTGAAAGCAAGGGCCAATGAAAACAATGCTGCAGTTAACTTTTAACTGCCAGTGTATTAAAATGGCTGACCCTGTAATGCAGTGTGCAGGGGCAACGAGGGGCTACAATAAATTGGCCTAAAATAGAGGCAGGAATGACAATAAATGTCTCCTTATGTTATGAGTAGCATTCCATTCCATCCACACAATGAGAGAGCGAGAGAGAGAGAGAGAGAGAGAGAGAGAGAGAGAGAGAGAGAGAGAGAGAGAGAGAGAGAGAGAGAGAGAGAGAGAGAGAGAGAGAGAGAGAGAGAGAGAGAGTGTGTGTGTGTGTGTGTGTGTGTGTGTGTGTGTGTGTGTTTGGTATGGAGAGAGAGAAGGAAAGGTTGGTTAATAGTCCATACCTCCTCCGCTAATCACACATACATCAATGTAAGATAAGGGGTCAGGGGTCAAAATGCAATGACTCCTAATTGGACTGAAATGAATCCGCTCCTCCCAGAGGGAGAAGCCACCAGCTAGGCTCACAGTGTATTGAAACAGCAGACACCTGGCCCCTCCCCCTCCCAGTCTACTGGTCCCTGGGGCTTCAGCCCAAGCTTCCTGGAGATAATGATGGATGGACACATACTAAGGACACATACTAACAAAGCAGCAGCACTGGGAAAAATCCTCTCCAGCCTTCCACCCTTGTGAGACCAGACCAGTTCCAAAGCCCAGTCCAGAACAGCCCAGTGCAGCCCAGACCAGATCAAAACAGTCCAGCCCAGACAGACAGATATGGATAGGGAGATGTGTGTTGTTGGGTTCACATCAACTTCCTCATATTATCGCTGAGGGCCCTGGTTTGTGTCAGCAGGGGAAATGTAGCCGTTTCCTGCCCCAGAGCCCAGAGCCCAGAGCCCAGAGCCCAGAGCCCAGAGCCCAGAGCCCAGAGCCCAGAGCCCAGAGCCCAGAGCCCAGAGCCCAAAGCCCAGAGCCCAGAGCCCAGAGCCCAGAGTCCAGAGCCCAGAGCCCAGAGCCCAGACAGACGTGTGTTATGGGGCTCTTTGAACTGTCTCATTGTTTGATTTGGGGCTTATCTTCTTATACTAATCCTCAGTACTAGTAGATAATGAAGAGAGTGAGTGGAAACCAAGCAGATATGGAGAGCATAGTTCACCGTGCTGTACGTACTGTCTGTAGTGTAATATGGACTCGGTACACAGGATTCAGTGGAAAGCATTGGTACAGTACTACAGTATGTGGACTGAGACACCTGGAGGTGTAACCGGAACAAAGTGACCGAGAGCAGAGCAGAGCCCTGTGCAGCACAAGGGTGAAGGGTTTCCGTTTGACCCCCCAGGCTGACTGGCTGTGCCCTGGCTTACAGGGAGACCAGGGACTAAATGAGGCCCAGACCGGATGAGCGGATGAGCAGATGAGCAGCCCAAGTGCTTAACCTCTCCGGGGTCACACCATTAATTCAGACTAAATTATTTCACCCGTACCGGCTAATCGATACTTCCTGCACAGCCCCGCTCCAGTAGCAGGCAGGGTGGGAGGGGCTCTGGGCTTCTCTTTATTATTTATTAATCACACTTTCATTACACCCCCCCCCACACACACACACACACACACACACGGAGGAGGCGAGCAATTATTGAGATGGGACCCAGGTGGCCCTCCATCGCTCTTCCCACTTGAGCGCAGCGGCGGCGCATTGACGGCTAATCGATTACTGCTCTCATGAAAGCAGCGGCATGCCCCCTGACCCTGCCGGTAAGCTCCCTGTCTGACAGCTGACAGGGGGAGTGCTTTATTTGACTGAATTATAAAACTGCAGTGCTCCGGGCTTTTCTCTCTGCTCTGCTACCCACAAGAGGAGGGAGGAGGAGAGGGTGAAGTGGGTGGGTGGGTATTTGTTGGTTTTCACAATGTCGAGAGGACACAGAGAAGTGGTCATTGTAAGATGAAGGTGGCAGTGTCATTGCATCTTAATTGATCACTGGCGTTTGAAGCGGCCCGCCGGGCCTGCCCGGTCAGTCGGTCGCTGTGACTTATGGGTTGTTACAACACATATGAGTGTTTGAGGTGACCTGAACTCCTCAGGGATGATAGAGGTATCTAGACAAGTTTCTCATGTTGTTTCAGCTTACAAGAAAGACTGATGGAATAGACAGAAGGTCATAGAGAACAGAGAGAACAGAGAGAACAGAGAGAATATACATTTCTCCTCTGTTTCTCCATTGCTCTCCTCAACTCCAGACGAGAGCAGGGGCCGCGCTGACAATAACACAGCTGTAGGAAACGCAACCGTGTGAAATCAAATTGGTTTAAGGCATCTAATCTAATATTTAATCTTTCCTTTTGATTTGCATGAACTCCTTTTGGGGATTTATCAAATATCAGCGCTAAGGTTTTAAAGGTAGCGTATATTACTAGAAACATTTGAAGTTTACCAGTAAACTACTAGTGGCCTTTTTTGGGGTACTTCAGATTATCTCAGGCGTCTGTAATTATCTCTGGTCCTCTGTGTAGCCTTTTCACATGTAACATTTAAAATAATCAAATAAAATGATTAAAAAACATAATCCTAAATATAAACCATCAAATTAGTGAATTCCATTGGTGTTTATTATGAGGGTTTCAGTATGAAATATCCTTTATATTTCTTTTTACACACTTTTGTTGTTTTTACTATGTCAATATTTATTTGTTGTCAATGTTTTGGTGCCAAACTGGTGGCAGACAATAGTTGGAAAAGTCAATATTTGGAAGAGATGAAGAGTTAATTGAAAATAATGCCATTGTTGATTAGATGCTTTTTTCATTAATTAGGCTATTTTCTCTTGAACCATATGGTCCATCTACAAAAACTCATGGACAATATGGACACAGATATAAAAACAAAATACTATATATTAATACTTTTTGTTGAAGTATAAATTACCAAAGTTACCATCGATTGCCATACACTACCGGTCAAAAGTTTTAGAACACCTACTCATTCAAGGGTTTTTCTTTATTTTTACTAGTTTCTACAATGTAGAATAATAGTGAAGACATCAAAACTATGAAATAACACATATGGAATCATTTAGTAACCAATAAATGTTAAACAAATCAAAATATATTTTATATTTGAGATTCTTGAAATAGCCACCCTTTGCCTTGATGACAGCTTTGTGCAAGAACCGCTCAAATAAGCAAAGAGAAACGACAGTCCATCATTACTTTAAGACATGAAGGTCAGTCAATACTGAACATTTCAAGAACTTTGAACGTTTCTTCAAGTGCAGTCGCAAAAACCATCAAGAGCTATTATGAAACTAGCTCTCATCAGGACCACCACAGGAATGGAAGACCCAGGGTTACCTCTGCTGCAGAGGACAAGTTCATTAGAGTTACCAGCCTCAGAAATTGCAGCCCAAATAAATGCTTCACAGAGTTCAAATAACAGACACATCTCAACATCAACTGTTCAGAGGAGACTGTGTGAATCAGGCCGTGGTCGAATTGCTGCAAAGAAACCACTACTAAAGTACACCAATAAGAAGAAGAGACTTGCTTAGGCCAAGAAACACGAGCAATGGACATTCGACTGGTGGAAATGTGTCCTTTGGTCTGGAGTCCAAATTTGAGATTTTTGGTACCAACCACCGTGTCTTTGTGAGACGCAGAGTAGGTGAACGGATGATCTCCCCATGTGTATTTCCCACCATAAAGCATGGAGGAGGAGGTGTTATGGTGTGGGGATGCTTTGCTGGTGACACTGTCTGTGATTTATTTAGAATTCAAGGCACACTTAACTAGCGTGGCTACCACAGCATTCTGCAGCGATACGCCATCCCATCTGGTTTGGGCTTAGTGGGACTATCATTTGTTTTTCAACAGGACAATGACCCAACACACCTCCAGGCTGTGTAAGGGCTATTTTACCAAGAAGGAGAGTGATTGAGTGCTGCATCAGATGACCTGGTCTCCACAATCCCCCGACCTCAACTAAATTGAGATGGTTTGGGATGAGTCGGACCGCAGAGTGAAGGAAAAGCAGCCAACAAGTGCTCAGCATATGTGGTAACTCCTTCAAGACTGTTGGAAAAGCATTCCAAGTGAAGCTGGTTGAAAGAATGCCAAGAGTGTGCTAAGCTGTCATCTAGTCAAAGGGGTGGCTATTTGAAGAATCTCAAATATAAAATATATTTTGATTGGTTTAACACTTTTTTGGTTACTACATGATTCCATATGTGTTATTTTATAGTTTTGATGTCTTCACTATTATTCTACAATGTAGAAAATAGTAAAAATAAAGAAAAATCCTTAAATGAGTAGGTGTTCTAAAACGTTTGACCGGTAGTGTAGATTAACCGTTAATTACTAAAATGACTGAAGATTCCAGTAACTTTGGTAGATTACCAGTAGCTTTTGCAACCCTAATCAGCTTCAAGCTGTCCCCAAAAACGGATTTTACAAATATCCCCCAAACATAAGACGATGGTTGAGCAGACAGACGGAGAAAGGGAGGGGAGAGAGAGAGAGAGAGAGAGAGAGAGAGAGAGAGAGAGAGAGAGAGAGAGAGAGAGAGAGAGAGAGAAAGATAGAGGTCAACAACAGTTTTCCATTGTCTGAAGAGTTGTAGTTTGGTTTAGAAAATTATTTTCTTGTCATTTCTCACCACAGAATTTGCAGACCCTGAGAAGGTACTAGTTTAAAGTACTAAAAAAGACATATCCTCAAACCCTAATATCAAGATAACCAATTACAAATGAAAAGAAGAGCAGGAGGAGGAGGAGGAGGAGAGGGAGGAGGTAGAGGAGGAGGAGGAGGAGGAGGTGGAGAAGAGGAGGAGGAGGAGAGGGAGGAGGTAGAGGAGGAGGAGGAGGAGGTGGAGGAGGTGGAGAAGAGGAGGAGGAGGAGAGGGAGGAGGTACAGGAGGAGGAGGAGGAGGTGGAGGAGGAAGAGGAGAGGGAGGATGAGGACGAGGAGGACGAGGAGGAGGAGGAGGAGGAGGAGGAGGAGGAAGAAGAAGACAGTAACATGTGAAGTACAGCCATACATTGTGTCGTGATGCAGTGAAGCACAAGGACTTCTCCTGCCCAGCATGTGTCGCTATGGTGTGTGTCTGCACCGTGACTGTGCAGCATCTCTCTGAGGGGGGAGGGAGTGATAGAGGGAGCAGAGGAGAGAGAGCAGAGGTGGTTTTCACTGAAGCCAATAAGCCTACAGGTCCTGAAATAAACAGCGCCGTTACAAAGAGAAGAATAATATCACTGTCATCGTGTTGAATTCCAGCCCGATCGCTGAAAGATCGATTCCACCCTCATTTTCATATGTAATTAGGAACCGATCATCACAGAAATAATAATGTCACAAGCGTATGGTAATGATTTAATCACACTTCTGGGAAGGAACTGTGTATTGCATCACTGGTAAGACGTGCATAATAAGTGTCAGAATGATATTAGCAGCAGTGACATGGGGTCAGAGTTCAGGTGCTGTGTTCCACACCCCCAGTCAGTCTGAGGAGGAGAATTAGCCTGGGGCTAACAATAACTTAGCGCTAACAGACAACCGGATGGACGGATCTGCTCTGCTACTCTACGCTCTCGCTAGCTAGACACCCAGGAGGGCAGGTCCTAACCATGCTCCTCTTTTAAAAGGGTGAGATGGCAGCCGCAAGTCGTAGACACATCATCTTATCCATACAACACAACGGCTGAAAACACACACTCACATCTTCATACCCTGCTGAGACTAGACACACATGTTTATCACACATGTTCATCACATAGTGTAACAGACTGACAGGGAAACATCTACTTAGACAAAGACACGAATGACAGTGTGTTAGTCTCATACTGTCTCCCACAAAGACACACAGACACAAAGCAACTAGAGTTGGAATTATTTGTCTTGTCGGGGTAGGTAGGGTAACACTCCTCCCAAACTGTAGAGAAATGTGTCAGCACAGCGGTCCCCTGTCACCGGGACTGCTCTCCTTGAGAGAGAATCACTGAATGCAATCACAACACTACCTCAACATCTGGTTGGTGTTCATTTGCTTTGGTTTCCTGAAAACACAAACTTTGGTTTCCTTTCTTTAATACTTCTGCAGTGCATTTTTAAAGGGCTGTGCCCTGAATGTGCTTTGCTTTGTGTAGCATAGTCTCTGCTAACTGTGGTTGTTGTTGTTGTATGGCTGCTGCTGAAATCTCTGTTGTTCTGAGTGTGTTGCTCTGAGTGTGTTGTTCTGAGTGTGTTGTTCTGATTGTGTTGTTCTGAGTGAGTGTGTTGTTCTGAGTGAGTGTGTTGTTCTGAGTGTGTTGTTCTGATTGTGTTGTTCTGAGTGTGTTGTTCTGAGTGAGTGTGTTGTTCTGATTGTGTTGTTCTGATTGTGTTGTTCTGAGTATGTTGTTCTGAGTGTGTTGTTCTGAGTGAGTGTGTTGTTCTGAGTGAGTGTGTTGTTCTGATTGTGTTGTTCTGATTGTGTTGTTCTGATTGTGTTGTTCTGAGTGAGTTGTTCTGATTGTGTTGTTCTGAGTGAGTGTGTTGTTCTGAGTGTGTTGTTCTGAGTGTGTTGTTCTGAGTGAGTGTGTTGTTCTGAGTGTGTTGTTCTGAGTGTGTTGTTCTGATTGTGTTGTTCTGATTGTGTTGTTCCGATTGTGTTGTTCTGAGTGAGTGTGTTGTTCTGATTGTGTTGTTCTGAGTGTGTTGTTCTGAGTGTGTTGTTCTGAGTGTGTTGTTCTTAGTGAGTGTGTTGTTCTGAGTGTGTTGTTCTGAGTGTGTTATCCTGAGTGTGTTGTTCTGATTGTGTTGTTCTGAGTGTGTTGTTCTGAGTGAGTTGATCTGAGTGTGTTGTTCTGAGTGAGTTGTTCTGAGTGTGTTGTTCTGAGTGTGTTGTTCTGAGTGTGTTGTTCTGAGTGTGTTTGTCTGAATGTGTTTGTCTGTGTGTTGTTCTGAGTAAGTGTGTTGTTCTGAGTGTTGTTCTGAGTGTGTTGTTCTGAGTGTGTTGTTCTGAGTGTGTTTGTCTGAATGTGTTTGTCTGTGTGTTGTTCTGTGTGTGTTTTTCTGTGTCGTCTATAAACAGCCATGCATGAGGCAGCGCCGGGCCTTGTTTGTTGTTGTTAGGGCGTCTGCTGTGAGTTGCCAGGGGCGACGCAGACGGTGTGTGTGGCCATCGAACAGGCCAGCCAGGCAGAGGGCAGATAACAATGGCCTGCTCGGCGGGACGCTTGCGCTCTCTTCCTGGAGCGCTGGGGGGATGTCCAACAGGAACTCCCAGCTGCTCCCTCCACACACACAGACATAGACAATCTCAGAGATGACATCAATTGCAACTATGATGTCACCACCACATTACAGGACTACAAGCAGGGTGTTCTGAAACCCTACTTCTATCCTCGGACTCTGTTGTTACAGGTGAGAGAGGTAAGGAGACTGTTGGACTGCTGAAAAACAGGGTGTTCTGAAACCCTACTTCTATCCTCGGACTCTGCTGTTTCATGTGAGAGAGGTAAAGAGACTGTTGGACTGCTGAAAATGTGCTGTCTCTCTCTTCAGTTTATTTGCCCTATGGGTGGGTATAGTTCCATCTGTATAACAACACTGGCAGATCATTTGTACATAAACACTTAGTGTCATGTTAGCAGAAGCAGGGACATGGAGCTGGGGAACACTCAGGGCTTTCTTCCTATTATTGTGACCCACAGAGGCCCTGGAGGACAGGCTATCCTGACACTGGGACCTGGAGGACAGGCTATCCTGACACTGGGACCTGGAGGACAGGCTATCCTGACATTGGGACCTGGAGGACAGGCTATCCTGACACTGGGACCTGGAGGACAGGCTATCCTGACACTGGGACCTGGAGGACAGGATATCCTGACACTGGGACCTGGAGGACAGGCTATCCTGACATTGGGACCTGGAGGAAGGCGATCCTGACACTGGGACCTGGAGGACAGGCTATCCTGACACTGGGACCTGGAGGACAGGCTATCCTGACACTGGGACCTGGAGGACAGGCTATCCTGACACTGGGACCTGGAGGACAGGCTATCCTGACATTGGGACCTGGAGGAAGGCAATCCTGACACTGGGACCTGGAGGAAGACAATCCTGACATTGGGACCTGGATATCCTGACATTGGGACCTGGGGGAATGCTATCCTGACACTGATAGAGACACACAGCCCCAGGCTCCAAGAGGAGGGCACCCTGTTCATGTCTCTGCCTCCTCTGTCCTGGCTTTTTCTTTGCAACTCTGCCTAGAAGATCAGCATCCCGGAGTCGCCTCTTCACTGTTGACGTTGAGACTGGGGTACTATTTAATGAAGCTGCCAGTTGAGGACCTGTGATGCGCCAGTTTCTCAAACTAGACAAGCTAATGTATTTGTCCTCTTGCTCAGTTGTGCACTGGGGCCTCCCACTCCTCTTTCTATTCTGGTTAGAGCCAGTTTGCTTTGTTCTGTGAAGGGAGTAGTACACAGCATTGTATGAGATCTTCAGTTTCTTGGCAATTTCTCGCATAGAATAGCCTTCATTTCACAGAACAAGAATAGACTGACGAGTTCCAGAAGAAAGTTATTTGTTTCAGGCCATTTTGAGCCTGTAATCGAATCCACAATTGCTGATGCTCCAGATACTAAACTAGTCTCAAGAAGGCCAGTTTTATTGCTTCTTTAATCAGCACAACAGTTTTCAGCTGTGCAAACATAATTGCAAAAGGGTTTTCTAATTATCAATCAGCCTTTTAAAATGATAAACTTGGATTAGCAAACACAACGTGCCATTGGAACACAGGACTGTGGTTGCTGATAATGGGCCTTTGTACGCCTATGTAGATATTCCATTAAAAATCAGCCGTTTCCAGCTATAATAGCCATTTACAACATTAACAATGTCTACACTGTATTTCTGATCAATTTGATGTTATTTTAATGGACAAAAAAATTGCTTTACTTTCGAAAACAAGGACATTTCTAAGTGACCCCAAACTTTTGAACGGTTGTGTATATCTGTCTCTATCCCTGTCCCTGTCTCTATCCCTGTCTCTATCCCTGTCTCTATCCCTGTCTCTATCCCTGTCCATGTCTCTATCCCTTTCTCTATCCCTGTCTCTATCCATGTCCCTGTCTCTATCCCTGTCTCTATCCCTGTCCCTGTCTCTATCCCTGTCTCTATCCCTGTCCCTGTCTCTATCCCTGTCTCTATCCCTGTCCATGTCTCTATCCCTGTCTCTATACCTGTCTCTATCCATGTCCCTGTCTCTATCCCTGTCTCTATCCCTGTCTCTATCCCTGTCCCTGTCTCTATCCCTGTCCCTGTCTCTATCCCTGTCTCTATTCCTGTCTCTATCCCTGTCTCTATCCCTGTCCCTGTCTCTATCCCTGTCTCTATCGCTGTCCCTGTCTCTATATCTGTCTCTATCCCTGTCCCTGTCTCTATCCCTGTCCCTGTCTCTATCCCTGTCTCTATCCCTGTCTCTATCCCTGTCCCTGTCTCTATCCCTGTCTCTATCCCTGTCTCTATCCCTGTCCCTGTCTCTATATCTGTCTCTATCCCTGTCCCTGTCTCTATATCTGTCTCTATCCCTGTCTCTATCCCTGTCCCTGTCAATCCCTGTCCCTGTCTCTATCCCTGTCTCTATCCCTGTCTCTATCCCTGTCTCTATCGCTGTCCCTGTCCCTGTCCCTGTATCTATATTTGTCTCTATCCCTGTCCCTGTATCTATATCTGTCTCTATCCCTGTCCCTGTCTCTATCCATGTCCCTGTCTCTATCCCTGTCTATATCCCTGTCTCTATCCCTGTCCCTGTCTCTATCCCTATCCCTGTCTCTATCCCTGTCTCTATCCCTGTCTCTATCCCTGTCCCTGTCTCTATCCCTGTCTCTATCACTGTCTCTATCCCTGTCCCTGTCTCTATCCCTGTCTCTATCCCTGTCCCTGTCTCTATCCCTGTCTCTATCCCTGTCCCTGTATCTATCCCTGTCCCTGTCTCTATCCCTGTCTCTATCGCTGTCCCTGTCTCTATATCTGTCTCTATCCCTGTCCCTGTCCCTGTCTCTATCCCTGTCCCTGTCTCTATCCCTGTCTCTATCCCTGTCCCTGTCTCTATCCCTGTCTCTATCCCTGTCCCTGTCTCTATCCCTGTCTCTATCCCTGTCTCTATCCCTGTCTCTATCCCTGTCCCTGTCTCTATCCCTGTCTCTATCCCTGTCTCTATCCCTGTCCCTGTATCTATCCCTGTCCCTGTATCTATCCCTGTCCCTGTCTCTATCCCTGTCCCTGTCTCTATCCCTGTCTCTATCCCTGTCCCTGTATCTATCCCTGTCCCTGTCTCTATCCCTGTCTCTATCCCTGTCCCTGTCTCTATCCCTGTCCCTGTCTCTATCCCTGTCCCTGTCCCTGTCTCTATCCCTGTCCCTGTCTCTATCCCTGTCTCTATCCCTGTCTCTATCCCTGTCCCTGTCTCTATCCCTGTCTCTATCCCTGTCCCTGTCTCTATATCTGTCTCTATCCCTGTCCCTGTCTCTATATCTGTCTCTATCCCTGTCCCTGTATCTATATCTGTCTCTATCCCTGTCCCTGTCTCTATATCTGTCTCTATCCCTGTCTCTATCCCTGTCCCTGTCTCTATATCTGTCTCTATCCCTGTCCCTGTATCTATATCTGTCTCTATCCCTGTCCCTGTCTCTATATCTGTCTCTATCCCTGTCTCTATCCCTGTCCCTGTCAATCCCTGTCCCTGTCTCTATCCCTGTCTCTATCCCTGTCTCTATCCCTGTCTCTATCGCTGTCCCTGTCCCTGTATCTATATTTGTCTCTATCCCTGTCCCTGTATCTATATCTGTCTCTATCCCTGTCCCTGTCTCTATCCATGTCCCTGTCTCTATCCCTGTCTATATCCCTGTCTCTATCCCTGTCCCTGTCTCTATCCCTGTCCCTGTCTCTATCCCTGTCTCTATCCCTGTCTCTATCCCTGTCCCTGTCTCTATCCCTGTCCCTGTCTCTATCCCTGTCTCTATCCCTGTCTCTATCCCTGTCCCTGTCTCTATCCCTGTCTCTATCCCTGTCCCTGTCTCTATCCCTGTCTCTATCCCTGTCTATATCCCTGTCTCTATCCCTGTCTCTATCCCTGTCTCTATCCCTGTCTCTATCCCTGTCCCTGTCTCTATCCCTGTCTCTATCGCTGTCCCTGTCCCTGTCCCTGTCCCTGTCTCTATCCCTGTCTCTATCCCTGTCCCTGTCTCTATCCCTGTCTCTATCCCTGTCTCTATCCCTGTCCCTGTCTCTATCCCTGTCTCTATCGCTGTCCCTGTCCCTGTATCTATATCTGTCTCTATCCCTGTCCCTGTATCTATATGTCTCTATCTCTCTCTCTCTGTCTCTATCCTTCTCTCTGTCTCTGTCTCTGTCTCTGTCTCTGTCTCTGTCTCTGTCTCTGTGCCTGTGCCTGCCCATATCTCCAGAAATACGTCCCAAACAGTCAGACTGACAAACCCAAGACTGGGTGAGGCTGTTCATTTGGGTCACTGCGTCTCCTGTGGTATCGCTGCAACTCCCCTACCCAGGAACCCAGAGCAAAACAAAGGCATAAAGACAAGGGAAATGAAAGAGTGTTTCTTTGGATATTCTCTCTGGCTGCTGGCTGGCTTTATAACCTGTCGTCACCAGAGAGAGCGAGAGAGAGAGAGAGAGAGAGAGAGAGAGAGAGAGAGAGAGAGAGAGAGAGAGAGAGAGAGAGAGAGAGAGAGAGAGAGAGAGAGAGAGAGAGAGAGAGAGAGAGAAAGAGGGAGAGAGGGGTTAGCTCTAGGCCCTGTTCCACAGCAGCTGGCTGCCCCACAGCCAAACCTGTTTAAGAGCTGCCTAGCTGCCGGAGGAGGGAGGGAGGGAGGGAGGGAGGGAGGGAGGGAGGGAGGGAGGGCCCTCGGCTTACATCACTACAAGGCAGGAAGGAGAGGACAGGGCCTTGTTAACCAGCAGATACTGATTACTGCATTCTACTTAGAAACCTACAAGCCTACAAATTAGCACTCAATTAATGCAGATACAGATATTCAGATATTAAAATATCAAGGTAGTTTGACACCACTAATTGAAAAGAGCGAGCAACATTTTGATTTGAAATTTGAAATAAGCTAGAGTGAGGTTAAGAATGGGTTAAAGAAATAGAATAGAGATGTCGTTGACACACATTTCTAGTGAGAGGTGTCTTAGAGAGCGCTGCCTCCTTCAAATCACCCCAGGCCCCAGTGCCTTACCCCCCAGCCACAAGCCTCAAGCCACCCCCCACTCCCATACACACACACACACACACACACACACACACACACACACACACACACACACACGTTGCCCCTAGTGGGTTATGGCACGCCTCTGCTGTGAACCTGAACGGTAGGATTGGAGAGGAGAAATGAATCATTCAACACGGTAAGAGACTGTTAAAGCCTCAGAACATTTTAACGGCTGGCTGGAGGCCTGAAATACACTAACTAAACCTCCTCCCACCCCACCTCAGGAATCCCAGCTACGCACCTAGAAGGATATGAAAATATCACTGCATACAAAAGGTGTTGCTTCCAGAGAGATGTGTGTACGTTGCTGGGGTGTGTAATTGCAACAGATTTATGTTATCGTCATTCCTGGCTTCTGTCAACACTTCCATCATCTGCGTCCATAGAACTTAGAAAACAACAGCCCTACCAGACTAACAGCCCTACCAGACTAACAACCCTACCAGACTAACAGTCCTACCAGACTAACAACCCTACCAGACTAACAGCCCTATCAGACTAACAGCCCTACCATACTAACAACCCTACCAGACTAACAGCCCTACCAGACTAACAGCCCTACCAGACTAACAGCCCTACCAGACTAACAACCCTACCAGACTAACAGCCCTATCAGACTAACAGCCCTACCAGACTAACAACCCTACCAGACTAACAACCCTACCAGACTAACAACCCTACCAGACTAACAGCCCTACCAGACTAACAACCCTATCAGACTAACAACCCTACCAGACTAACAGCCCTACCAGACTAACAACCCTACCAGACTAAGAGCCCTACCAGACTAACAACCCAACCAGACTAACAACCCTACCAGACTAACAGCCCTACCAGACTAACAACAAAAGCAGACTAACAACCCTACCAGACTAACAACCCTACCAGACTAACAACCCTACCAGACTAACAACCCTACCAGACTAAGAGCCCTACCAGACTAACAACCCTACCAGACTAAGAGCCCTACCAGACTAACAGCCCTATGCAGACTAACAACCCTACCAGACTAACAACCCTACCAAACAAACAGTCCTACCAGACTAACAGCCCTACCAGACTAACAACCCTACCAGACTAAGAGCCCTACCTGACTAACAACAAAAGCAGACTAACAACCCTACCAGACTAACAACCCTACCAAACAAACAGTCCTACCAGACTAACAGCCCTACCAGACTAACAGCCCTACCAGACTAACAACCCTACCATACTAACAGCCCTGCCAGACTAACAATCCTACCAGACTAACAGCCCTACCAGACAAACAGCCCTTCCAGACTAACAGCCCTATCAGACTAACAACCCTACCAGACTAACAGCCTACCAGACTAACAACCCTATCAGACAAACAGCCCTATCAGACTAACAGCCCTACCAGACTAACAGCCCTACCAGACTAACAGCCCTACCAGACAAACAGCCCTACCAGACTAACAACCCTACCAGACTAACAACCCTACCAGACTAACAGCCCTACCAGACTAACAACCCTACCAGACTAACAGCCCTACCAAACTAACAGCCCTACCAAACTAACAGCCCTACCATACCAACAACCTTACCAGACTAACAGCCCTACCAGACCAACAACCCTACCAGAATAACAACCCTACCAGACTAACAGCCCTACCATACTAACAACAATAGCAGACTGACAACACTACCAGACTAACAGCCCTACCAGACTAACAACAATAGCAGACTAACAGCCCTACCAGACTAACAACCCTACCAGACTAACAGCCCTACCAGACTAACAGCCCTATCAGACTAACAACTCTACCATACTAACAGCCCTACCAGACTAACAGCCCTATCAGACTAACAACTCTACCATACTAACAACAATAGCAGACTGACAACACTACCAGACTAACAGCCCTACCAGACTAACAACAATAGCAGACTAACAGCCCTACCAGACTAACAACCCTACCAGACTAACAGCCCTATCAGACTAACAACTCTACCATACTAACAACAATAGCAGACTAACAACCCTACCAGACAAACAGCCCTACTAGACTAACAACACTACCAGACTAACAGCCCTACTAAACTAACAACCCTACCAGACAAACAACCCTAACCCTACCAGATAGCATTACTGGGTGATCTGAAAAGTCATAGTCAATCAATCAATAATATAATAATAATTTTAGCAAAAATGTTTAGGTTCAGAACTTTTGTAAAACATCACAGTACGGTTGAAATATATATGGCAAATAGAAATCCTATATGGATGGTGTTAAGAGATAGATGGGAGGTATTGAATAGAGTTGAAGGATGGGACTAATAACAAATAACAACAAATAATAACAAAGATAGCTAATAATGTAAGCATACTGTGTCCATAATAAGTATATAGGTTGTATGTTGGGAGCTTTTGGGAAAGAGCACAGTTAGAAAGATATGGCATATAGAAGCAAACCGGATGGACATCATGAAAATGATCGGAGAGGTTGAGAGTAGAAGAAGTTCAGGAGCAAATAAATAAATAAATAAATAAATAAATTTAAAAAAAAAAAAATAATAAATAAATTATATATATATATATATATATATATATATATATATATATATATATATAATAGAAGTATTGTAAAATTAACTGTGTCCATAAGGTGTAGATAGTAAGTATAGACCGGAAGTAGAGGCCTGGGCATTGTTGTTCACTAATTAACTCCAAGTAGGGAAAGGATGGCGGGGTTGAAAAGTAATAAAGGGGAGTATATATATAAAAAAACATGGGGGATTGGAAGTGATGCAGACAATTACATTGATAGAAGATACAATCTATCTGCAATATTAAGCTGATCCAGCCCCCCAAAAAAAAACCAAATTAAAATAAATTAAAAAAAACAACCCTACCAGACAAACAACCTTGCCAGACTAACAACCCTACCAGACTAACAGCCCTACCAGACTAACAACCCTGCCAGACTAACAGCCCTACCAGACTAACATCCCTGCCAGACTAACAGCCCTACCATACTAACAACAATACCAGACTAACAGCCCTACCAGACTAACATCCCTGCCAAACTAACAGCCCTACCATACTAACAACAATACCAGACTAACAGCCCTACCAGACTAACAGCCCTACCAGACTAACAACCCTACCAGACTAACAACCCTACCAGACTAACATCCCTGCCAGACTAACAGCCCTACCATACTAACAACAATACCAGACTAACAGCCCTACCAGACTAACAGCCCTACCAGACTAACAACCCTAACAGACTAACAGCCCTATCAGACTAACAACCCTACCAGACTAACAATATTAGCAGACTAACAGCTCTAGCAGACTAACAGCCCTACCAGACTAACAACCCTACCAGACTAACAGCCCTACCAGACTAACAGCCCTATCAGACTAACAGCCCTACCAGACTAACAACCCTACCAGACTAACAGCCCTACCAGACTAACAGCCCTATCAGACTAACAGCCCTATCAGACTAACAGCCCTACCAGACTAACAACCCTACCAGACTAACAGCCCTACCAGACTAACAGCCCTACCAGACTAACAACCCTACCAGACTAACAGCCCTAACAGACTAACAGCCCTGCCAGACTAACAGCCCTATCAGACTAACAACCCTGCCAGACTAACAGCCCTACCAGACTAACAACCCTACCAGACTAACAGCCCTATCAGACTAACAACCCTACCAGACTAACAGCCCTACCAGACTAACAACCCTACCAGACGAACAGCCCTACCAGACTAACAGCCCTACCAGACTAACAACCCTACCAGACTAACAACCCTACCAGACTAACAACCCCAGCAGACTAACAACCCTAGCAGACTAACAACCCTACCAGACGAACAGCCCTACCAGAATAAATTGGTCTGGAGAAACAGCACAGTGAGAATAACAGATGCATTTAGATTCTATTTAACAGGCAATTCAACAGGCTCAGGTGGGCAGCACAGTGTGGAGACAGAAAACAACCAGGACACCTTTCACCAATCTGCCTGTGTTCGGACGAGGTGAACTCCATGCCCCCTAACACACACACACACACACACACACACACACTTCAGGAAGTGAAACCAGAATGTGTGGAGTGTGTTGAGTGTAGCGGCGTGGCGTAACGCCACTCTCTCCTCCAGCGCCGTGGCTCCCTGGGACGTGGTGTGGGCAGGCGGGTGGCTTGGACGCAGCCATCCGTTAATTCAGACAAGGTTTGCGTTTTTCTTTAGATGCTGCTATTAATAATGAAGTGATGCATGGCTGGCATATTTCTCTCCCTTCCCTTCCTTCTCACCCACACAGATGTTTTTAGCCATTCTCTGCTGCCTGTTAGCTGAGCGCTAACATGGCGCCTAGCTCCACACACTCCATTCAACATGGCCATACGTTGAGCCAACAGCGTGTTCACACTGATTCATCTACTTAAAAAAATTCAAGCAACAAGAAAACACTTTATATTATTGAGTAGATGTAAGTTCCTATGTTTTGGAGTAAAAAAAAAATGGTTTATACGTTTTTTGAATTTACACAAATAAAGTAAGTCCAGGGAATTTACTGATAATATGATTAAATATGAGGTAATGTAACACAAATATTTAGTAAACACAAAATATTAGCGTTACACAAACACTTAATGGTTAACATTGTTTAATGTATTTGATAATTTGCCACGTTAATCCACTTTGGCAGGCATTGTTGAGTACAGTGCTCAACCCACCAGCAGTAATTGGAGGTAGAACTGCAGGAATTGCAGAACGCTACATTTGCCTCTGTCATTAAGAGTGGTAATGGTGGGAATGGGTGGTCTCATCATTGAATGTGGATTTGCCTACAAAGTCTACAAATGTTGAATTAACCACAGCCCTGTAAAAACAGAGCCACATTGCAAGTTGTTGCAAGAACTAAAAAAGTCTAAGCAAATATGATTAAAATTAAAGCTGCAATATCTACGTTTGTTTTTTGCGTCTTTTACTTTCGGTTTTGTACACCAGCTTCAAACAGCTGAAAATATAACATTGTTGGTTATTGAAAATATATTTCACAGTGGTTTAGATGGTACAATCATTCTCTACACTTGTTTTGTCACTTAAACTGAAATCAGGTGAACTACTAGAATTTTAGCAACCAGGAAATGCACCTTTAAGTAAATTAAATCACAAAATGTTCTCTCTCTTTGGTTTTCCTCATCAAATATCAACTTTGAGCAACATACTAAGTTGGATTAGAACCCTAGTGGTTCTTCTTCACTGAACCAAAATAGTTCCATATAGAACCCTGCATGGTGCCATCCATTAATTATGGCTACTACTATTAAATTGTAATATTTTGAGCTAAGAATATAATTTAATAAACAATTAAATAATGGACAAAAGAAAACCAGCATCGTTTTTAGAATTTATTGTTATTATATGCAAACATAGTTTGGAAATATGCACTGGTGGCCAGGGAGGCATCTCTTTGTTTGAATGATGACCCACATCAACTCTGGCTGACTTCTTTACACTACAATACAATACAATACACTACAATACAATACAATACAATACAATACAATACAATACAATACACACTTTGTCCATTAGTTACAGTGAACAACATAAATGTGTCTTCTGCTCTGTTCTCAACCCCCCAAACAGCAGACCTCACACATACAGTTGAGACGAGCACAGGTTCAGGCTGCGGTGCAGTGCCCCTGGATGGAGAGCATGTTGTGGGGTTAAGAGCCTTGCTCAAGGGCCCAACAGTACGGGAATGTTTTGAAGATGTGAACCCAGCAGCCCTCCAGTCCAACTCCTTAGTCGCTGGGCTACCTGCTTGACTGGTTCCAGAGAAGAAGAAGAAACAACTGCAATGAGTTCATCTGTCAAAATGAAAACAAAATGCCATGCAGACATAATGTTTAGGTTGTAGAAGAACAACTTGCATGCAGTTGTTGTCAGCAGCAGCCAAAAGAGAGATTCTTTGCCTCTAATAGTTCTAGGTTACTGCCAGACTGAGCAAAACATAGATAGTGTTAAAAATCATGTAATGATTAACTAGGCTATTGAATCACCAATATTTATTATACTTCATTTACACATTAGGGATGGGCTGATATATGATTAAATTGAATATTGTGATATTTCACATTAACGATATATTGTGAAGTGCAAGACGATATATCGTGATGTGCAAGACTATACACTATTTGAACTTTACAAATCAAAACTGTGCAGTTTTATCAGTTAGGCTGTATCAATATGTTAAATGAAGTCTGCATTAATTAACTAAGCCTTCTCTTTTCGCCATACAAAGATTATTTAATTAGAATGTTACTTAAAGATGATCTAGTCATTAACGGTGCAAAACGATTATATCGGATATAGCAATATTTGAAATATCGTCCAACCTTATTATACATACCTTCTTTCCGTCAGCAACAGTCTTCTAATGGCTTCATGAAACATAGGCTAGTCCCCTCAATCCACACTGAAATACTGAAATAAAAGAAACAATTAGCTAATTGCCAATGTCAGACTGGGTCTGTAGTTCTATTTGGCATATCCCATAATAAAAAATACCTTTCATTTGAAAGAGTTTGTAAAGTGGCGAATTAAAGTAGCCTAGCTTTTTCTGTTTAGCTAGCTAAGTTAGTTTGCTAGCTAGCTTACAAACGTGCTCAAATTCTAATAATGTTTCTACTTTATTTATCTAGCCTATAGTTTATCATATGACTTTGGCTTCATACAGTATATGTGAATTGAATTGTCAACTTTGCTTACCTTAATACATTGAGAAAGAATGTGCTTATTGATACGCTACTTGCAAGTTGGTTCAACCTCCTTCCTCTTGCATTGTCATGCTGGAATAGATTGGCAGTTGGTTTTTGAATCAGAATGGCAGTTACATTTTGAATTGAACAAACGGTTCTATATAGAACCACTTTTTATCTAAGAGTATATGATTTATTAAACACAGTATTTCCTCTTGCTTCTAGCTAGCAGTTAGTCTGCAACAGCACAGGTTTGGATGAACCTTGCTGTTTGCCACTCAGACCTCGGCAACAATGTTACAAAATATAAATTAAATCTTCCTCTTGCCAAAGAGAGCTAACGATGTCGAACGACAGCGAGCCATTTTTCTGACCAGGTGAAATCATGCAGCAGCATCATTAATATGGACATAAACAAATTAAAAGGGAATGTGTTTTTGTTAGCGCTGATTTCTAACCTTTAGAACCTTTTTTAGTAAAGGGTTCTTTCATCTTGTCCAAAGAACCAAAATAAAAGGGGGGGGGGGGAGAGACTGGCACAGAGAGAGAGAGAGAGAGATAGAGAAAGAAAGCGAGAGAGAGAGAGAGAGAGAGAGAGAGAGAGAGAAAGTGAGAGAGAGAGAGAGAGAGAGAGAGAGAGAGAGAGAGTAGAGGGAGGACTGGCAGTTTGAAACCAGCCAAATATTCAGCTAGTCAATCATAGTAACCCACAAACCCCCCAGGGTATTCCCTCCTCCAGAAAAGCGAGGGAACGAAAAGAGAGAGAAAGAGAGAAAGCAAAGAGAGAGAGAAATAGAGAGAGAGAGAGAGAGAGAGAGAGAGAGAGAGAGAGAGAGAGAGAGAGAGAGAGAGAGAGATCAGAGGGGGGCTGCTGGCTCCAGGCCCCTGTTCTGAATCTGATGCTCTGTACTCAGTAACACCTGAGGCCTGACTGAGCAGTAACACCAACACCAGAGCAATGTCAGCAGCCCTGCACACTGGCTCCAACTGTCCTCTCCTCTCCTCACCACCAAACACATGGCAACCAGCTCTCCAACAGGAGAAATACAGCCCTTACTAACACTGGGTTTAAGCACTACAGGTTATAACATCACTATACACCATACTGGTTAGTACAATCACCATACTGGTTAGTATAACCACCATACTGGTTAGTACAATCACCATACTGGTTAGTATAACCACCATACTGGTTAGTACAATCACCATACTGGTTAGTACAATCACCATACTGGTTAGTATAACCACCATACTGGTTAGTACAATCACCATACTGGTTAGTATAACCACCATACTGGTTAGTATAACCACCATGCTGGTTAGTACAATCACCATACTGGTTAGTATAACCACCATGCTGGTTAGTACAATCACCATACTGGTTAGTATAACCACCATACTGGTTAGTACAATCACCATACTGGTTAGTATAACCACCATACTGGTTAGTATAACCACCATACTGGACAGTACAACCACCAGACTGGTTATTACAACCACCATACTTGTTAGTACAATCACTTGTGCATGTTGCAAAGAGATTCCACTACTTTTCTTCCAGAAGGAAATCCACCAAACCAATCAAATCTGTATTTTTCCTGGGTTCTTTGTTTTTCTTTGTCTGTTTATTTTTCGTATTCATTTCCAGGAGTGATATGTGGGCCTCTATTGTGTGGTGTGGATGGGTGACAGTGACAGCCCTCACCCCCCCCATCCACCCATCCCCTCCCCTGTCACACTACGTCCGCTTCGTCACAGACAGGCCAGGCAGCCCTCATATTCCCAGAGGTCCAGCCATCCCCCGGCCCGTCCCCTGGCCCACGCTGTCACTCACAGCCTGGTCGGTCCATTTAGGCCAGGCCATGTGACCACCCTGACCCTGTGGCTAGTGGACCAGGACAGGACCGTCATCGGTCTGAGGGGCTCTGTCTGTTCAGCCAAAACACTGAGACTGAGACTGTCAACGCGGTGTGGACAGTGAGCCAGCTTGCTGCTCCTCCCTAGCCGGCCCTGGTTTGATGTGCCTGTGGCTGTTCCAGTTTAAAACCTGAGAGTCTGACAGGCTGGCAGGCAGGCAGAGAGGCAGGGAGGGAGGGAAGGAGGATATAAACAGCACATTGATGGGCAGTAGCCATCTGAACGTGCCTCCAGAGGGCCAGCTGTATGTGAGGTGAGCATTAAAAACCCTGATTGGTCAAAGCCTGTGTTTCAAACAGCGACATCACAGCACCAGCAGAATGTATGTATGCAGAGAAATTAATGACGTTAGGCTTGAGGTAAGAGGAAACAGCGTGGTATGTTAAGTTCATCTCTTAATCAAATTATACACACATGCATATTACAAACACACTCAATGCACTCGCAAGCACACCCAAATTATCGGCGTACTTTATATTGGTAAAGAGAAAAAAACCTCCTGAATCTTTCTATTGAGAGTCTGTGGGAGTTACCAGGTGAACACGGTCTGTTTGCTTTTTAATGACAGTGCTAATGAAACACAGCGCTCGCTACCTGGCTGGGTGGTTTGGGGGGCAGTGTGTGTGGTGTGTGTGTGGTGTGTGTGTGTGTGTGTGTGTGTGTGTGTGTGTGTGTGTGTGTGTGTGTGTGTGTGTGTGTGTGTGTGTGTGTGTGTGTGTGTGTGTGTGTGTGTGTGTGCGTGCGTCCAGGCCAGGCAGGCTACAGGCAGTGTGGTACACAGCAGCTCATTCATGGCAGGCAGGCAGGCAGGCAGGCTCTGGGGTGAGGCCTGTGGATGGAGGGGGGTGTGGCTGGGACACGCTAATGGCCCGTGGAGTGAGAGGGCCTCTGTGCTACAGGCACCCAGGGGCCAGAGGCCTCCCAAAACCACAGCTCCATAACGGACCAAGAGGCTACTTTACCAATCCCCACCAGCTGGCAGCAGGGAGGCCAGCCTGGCCCGGCCCGGCCTGGAGAAGGGTGGGGAAGAGAGGCTGGTCTGGAGGGGGGCACCGTACAGACTCCTCCACCACTGGACCAGATAGACCCCTCTTTGTAAACATGATGAGAAGAAAACAGGCACTGCCTTATGACATCACATCCTGTCATCCTTGGGCATGTTTCTTGCTGAGACTGTAGAATGTTTATTTGAGGAGAATGTTTGAAGTCGCCCTTGACTCAGTGAGAGTGCGAGAGACCTGGTATGTGAGAAACTAGAGTGTGTGTGTGCGTGAGGAACTAGAGTGTGTGTGTGTGTGTGTGTGTGTGTGTGTGTGTGTGTGTGTGTGTGTGTGTGTGTGTGTGCGTGCGTGCATGCATGCGTGCGTGCGTGCGTGCGTGTGTGTGTGTGAGACTAGAGTGTATGTGTGTGTGTGTGTGATGGGGGCTGGTCCCTATGAACTGGAGGAAGGGCTCAGAATGATACATCCGCTGAGGGAGAGTTGTTGTCTTTTCACGTCCTGCCTGTGTGTGGAGGGACAGATAGGGGACGGGGAGTGATCCAAGGCCTGGCCCTGTTTGTTGCTTTTAGCGTAAGGTGATCTCTGCCGGAAGGCTGAGGAAGGGAAGGGGACAGACGGCAGAGGTTGGCCAGGGTGGAGGGTGTCAGGGCAGGGGGTGAGGAGAGGAGAGGGGGGAGGGGGGGGAGAGGGGCACATCTGTGTGGAACATGTCCTGTGGCAATGCCGTTTCCCCCCAACACTCACCACCCTGGCCTCCTGCCCTCCCTCCCAGCCCCCATCCTGACCCTCTGTAAAGAGCTGGGCCAATGGGAGGTACAGTCACCTTTGCTCTTATAACAGACTCTAACCACACAAACCAGCACCATGCAGCAGCCAGCCAGGGAGATCTGGCCCAGAGAAAGGAAAGGCTCTCTATTGACACAGAATTAACCATGAATCGATGTGGGGCTCGCAGTTAAACTGAATTAGCATTGAATGTAAATGTCTGGCTACTTAATGGCAGAACAGGTGCAGTCAGAGACCCTAAATGAGATAAATTAATAAAACATTTCTCTCTCTCTCTCTCTCTCTCTCTCTCTCTCTCTCTCTCTCTCTCTCTCTCTCTCTCTCTCTCTCTCTCTCTCTCTCTCTCTCTCTCTCTCTCTCTCTCTCTCTCTCTCTCTCTCTCTCTCTCTCTCTCTCTCTCTCTCTCTCACTACCCTATATCTCTCTCACACACACACACACACGCGCACACACACACACACAGCGAGAGAGCTGTGAGAGCTGACACAAAGTCAATGGCATGAATAATTCACAGCACTCCCCTTCTCCGAACCACGGCTGACCTTTCCCCGCAGGAAGTGGAATCGAAACACAACAATGGACCTGGAGCTGGGTCAGAATAAGCACCATAAAACAGAATCATCCAATCATGGCTAAAGCTCATATACCTCACCTATAGCTGTCTTTCTGTAAACCCTCAGTTCAGAATAAATATAACTAAGTCCTCAGAATTAATATATAAACAAATCTCTAACCAACAACCACAAGTGTTCTTATATATCATGCTCTAGCGTGTATGACTCAACACATGCCTATACTGAATCTCATCCATATACATTTATATCACATAATGTCTACAAAACATCACCACTTCCCACAGGAAAAACACTAGTGATGGAGCAATAATGTCTACAAAACATCACCACTTCCCACAGGAAAAACACTAGTGATGGAGCAATAATGTCTACAAAACATCACCACTTCCCACAGGAAAAACACTAGTGATGGAGCAATAATGTCTACAAAACATCACCACTTCCCACAGGAAAAACACTAGTGATGGAGCAATAATGTCTACAAAACATCACCACTTCCCACAGGAAAAACACTAGTGATGGAGCAATAATGTCTACAAAACATCACCACTTCCCACAGGAAAAACACTAGTGATGGAGCAATAATGTCTACAAAACATCACCACTTCCCCACAGGAAAAACACTAGTGATGGAGCAATCATGTCTACAAAACATCACCACTTCCCACAGGAAAAACACTAGTGATGGAGCAATAATGTCTACAAAACATCACCACTTCCCACAGGAAAAACACTAGTGATGGAGCAATAATGTCTACAAAACATCACCACGTCCCACAGGAGAAACACTAGTGATGGAGCAATAATGTCTACAAAACATCACCACTTCCCACAGGAAAAACACTAGTGATGGAGCAATAATGTCTACAAAACATCACCACTTCCCACAGGAAAAACACTAGTGATGGAGCAATAATGTCTACAAAACATCACCACTTCCCACAGGAAAAACACTAGTGATGGAGCAATAATGTCTACAAAACATCACCACTTCCCACAGGAAAAACACTAGTGATGGAGCAATAATGTCTACAAAACATCACCACTTCCCACAGGAAAAACACTAGTGATGGAGCAATAATGTCTACAAAACATCACCACTTCCCACAGGAAAAACACTAGTGATGGAGCCCCCATCATGTCTTCCCGTACAGTAGTATTTTATGGATGTACAGTTGAAGTCGGAGGTTTAAATACACCTTAGCCAAATACATTTAAACTCAGTTTTTCACAATTCCTGACATTTAATCCTAGTAAAAATTCCCTGTCTTAGGTCAGTTAGGATCACCACCTTTTTAAGAATGTGAAATGTCAGAATAATAGTAGAGAGAATGATTTATTTAAGCTTTTTATTTCTTTCATCACATTCCCAGTGGGTCAGAAGTTTACATACACTCAATTAGTATTTGGTAGCATTGCCTTTAAATTGATTAACTTGGGTCAAACGTTTCGGGTAGCCTTCCACAAGCTTAGCACAATAAGTTGGGTGAATTCTGCCCCATTCCTCCTGACAGAGCTGGTGTAACTGAGTCAGGTTTGTAGGCCTCCTTGCTCGCACACGCTTTTTCAGTTCTGCCCACACATTTTCTTTAGGATTGAGGTCAGGTCTTTGTGATGGCCACTCCAATACCTTGACTTTGTTGTCCTGACTGATGTCTTGAGATGTTACTTCAATATATCCACATAATCTTCCTTCCTCATGATGCCATCTATTTTGTGAAGTGCACCAGTCCCTCCTGCAGCAAAGCACCCCCACAGCGTGATGCTGCCACCCCCGTGCTTGATGGTTGGGATGGTGTTCTTTGGCTTGCAAGCCTTCCCCTTTTTCCTCCAAACATAATGATAGTCATTATGGCCAAACAGTTCTATTTTTGTTTCATCAGACCAGAGGACATTTCTCCAAAAAGTACGATCTTTGTCCCCATGTGCAGTTGCAAACCGTAGTCTGGCTTTTTTATGGCGGTTTTGGAGCAGTGGCTTCTTCCTTGCTGAGCGGCATTTCAGGTTATGTCGATATAGGACTTGTTTTACCGTGGATATAGATACTTTTGTACCTGTTTCCTCCAGCATCTTCACAAGGTCCTTTGCTGTTGTTCTGGGATTGATTTTCACACCAAAGTACATTCATCTCTAGGAGACAGAACGCGTCTCCTTCCTGAGCGGTATGACGGCTGCGTGGTCCCATGGTGTTTATACTTGCGTACTATTGTTTGTACAGATGAATGTGGTACCTTCAGGCGTTTGGAAATTGCTCCCAAGGATGAACCAGACTTGTGGAGGTCTACAAAAAAAAAATCTGAGGTCTTGGCTGATTTCTTTTGATTTTCCCATGATGTCAAGCAAAGAGGCACTGAGTTTGAAGGTAGGCCTTGAAATACATCCACAGGTACACCTCCAATTGACTCAAATGATGTCAATTAGCCTATCAGAAGCTTCTAAAGCCAAACTTCCGACCCACTGGAATTGTGATATGGTGAATTATAAGTGAAATAATCTGTCTGAAAACAATTGTTGGAAAGATTATGTGTGTCATGCACAAAGTAGATGTCCTAACCGACTTGCCAAAACTATAGTTTGTTAACAAGAAATTTGTGGAGTGGTTGAAAAACTAGTTTTAATGACTCCAACCTAAGTGTATGTAAACTTCCGACTTCAACTGTATATTAGGGTTGAATGGCGGAAACCCGGTTACCGAGATTTACTGGGATTTACCGCCCAAAACCACTCCCTTTCCCGGGATAAATAACTGCGAGAAACCGGTAAATTATAATAAATTCTTTATATGAACAGCATGGCGTGAAATGGAACTGTTAAATTATATGCAATGTCTAAAATCGGTCTTCTCTACAGCCTCTGCATGATGAATCAACGCTCAAGGTGAGGACAGACAGCACAACTCTGATTGGAGCACAGTTCACAATGCATGTAGACCTACGTATCATCTCATCATGGTAGCTGTTTTTCTTGTGACAGGTAGGCCTGCATTTGCTGCAGCATAGTCTATGCTACAGTAATATAAATACCGAATGTGCGTCTGATTTAACCATCTCCATCTGACTTTCAACTCATTTTTGTAAAAGATTTTACAATTATTTTTTTTAAATTGCAGTTGCAGAGTTTGAAAACAGCTTACACTTGAATATTGTTGCTTTAAATAAGTGCACCCGCGAGCACTCTCTCGCAGTCTTTCTCTCTCTCTCCATCAATTCCATTTAAATTGCATCCAAAATAAAGAGCTTGTTTGCTGAATGTTAAATACAGCAGCCAACAGACCTCACGGGTAGTTTGAAAGAAGAGCAAACGCGTGATGGTGGTAGGCTATAGCAGTTATTTATTCAGACCCATAACCATTCAATCTTCGTGAAGTGAAGTGAAAGCCATCTAATTCTAGTCCTATAATATTCAAGGATGTCATTAGAATGATGAAGATAAGGACAATGAAACTTATTTCATTTAACTGTTGAAAGCAATCGAGAGAGAAAGAGGAGGTAGGCTAATAACATTAGGTTAAATATTATGAAAGGTAAATATGCGTCAGCCTACTAATTATACAAATAGGCCCTATTATATTTCCAAATTAAAATCAAATTCGCTAGCCTATACTTGTAACTTTGTAGGCCGCATGTGCTGCACCAGAATCACATGTTCTCTCCCTGCTTTATCATGGTTTGAACGATGTGTGTAATTCCAGTTCATATAATACAGAATAATACAATACGGTACAGTAATACAGTTCACACTCAAAAAGATGAGCCTACTGGAGCTAGTTTCATACAGCATATAGCTAGCTACATCTATGGACTTATATGTTTTTCTGTTGTGTGTCATGTGCAGTAGCCTATATCATGTATTGGATGACGGCAAAATCATTTGGGCTTTTTTGGGCTCATTAAATGTTGTTAATGTAGGGCTCATAAAATGTATTTAATATATGGCTCATCAGGCTCAGGTAGCATCAGGTTTTTACTTTTCATGCTGATCAAAGCTCTAATTAAATCCAGACATGTGTGTGTGTGTGTGTGTGTGTGTGTGTGTGTGTGTGTGTGTGTGTGTGTGTGTGTGTGTGTGTGTGTGTGTGTGTGTGTGTGTGTGTGTGCGTGTGTGCGTGTGTCTGTGTGTCTGTGTGTGTGTGTGTGTGTGTGTGTGTGTGTGTGTGTGTGTGTGTGTGTGTGTGTGTGTGTGTGTGTGTGCGTGCGTGCGTGTGTGCGTGTGTGCGTGTGTGCGTGTGTGTGTGTGTGTGTGTGTCTGTATGTGTGTGTGTGTGTGTGTGTGTGTGTGTGTGTGTGTGTGTGTGTGCGTGTGTCTGTGTGTGTGTGTGTGTGTGTGTGTGTGTGTGTGTGTGTGTGTGTGTGTGCGTGCGTGCGTGCGTGCGTGCGTGCGTGCGTGCGTGCGTGCGTGTGCGTGCGTGCGTGCGCGTGTGTCTGTATGTGTGTGTGTGTGTGTGTGTGTGTGTGTGTGTGTGTGTGTGTGTGTGTGTGTGCGTGCGTGCGTGCGTGCGTGCGTGCGTGCGTGCGTGTGCGTGTGTCTGTATGTGTGTGTGTGTGTGTGTGTGTGTGTGTGTGTGTGTGTGTGCGTGTGTGTGTGTGTGCGTGTGATGTGAGGCCAGGTAGGTAGGAGTATTTTGGGAAGTAGTACAGACAGGGTTGTGGGATGATGGCTAATGTGATGCGGTTGTTGTTGTGAACACAGCAGTCAGTGAGGCGCCAAGCTCTGTGATCTCAGCCTGCTGATGAGAGCTAATGCGATTAGTGAGGACCGAGGTGTGTGTGTGTGTGTGTGTTCATGTTCATGTGTGTGTGCGTAGCAAGCCATTATTCAAGACAAATTAGGTAGTGGCCTACATAGAAAAATATGGGATACCTCATTCGTTTTTCTAGTGAGACATTTTTCATTTTCTGAGCCAATAGAAATTAGAGTTAAAACGTGACACCCTCTTGGCAGAATGTGCACTTGAAGCAGAGTGACCTGAAACCATTTCCCTCTATGTCCGACATTCACTTCGACCATCTCTGCAGCACAGCTTCTCTGCTGGTAGCCCCAGAATCCTGATGGATGTCAATCTGTGCTAGAACTTGAATCAGTCTCATATCAGTCACACTGAGTAGAGAGACCAAACAATAGGCAGACATTTTTGATTTCCCACAAAGTTGGAATTTCCTCATAATTTCTATGCATTTTACAAGCTTTAACTTTTTAACTCAAATAAAGCCTTTGGTGGCCATTAATCAGATGAAACGTGTGAACTGTGCGACCTGCACATCTGTCAGGGCAGGGCCATGTCACCTCTGTCAGGCACCACACAACGGGCCAGCACTGGACAGGAAGTGACATCAGCTCCCAGGGAGGAGCGCTTCCTGTCTGCCATTCTTCGCAGGAGACAAAAAAAACACAGCGATCAGTAGGAAAACATCAGATCACTTCCAACATCCTCTCCACACCTAACCACACTGCAACACACAAACACACAGTTATAGGTAGATGGTTATAATTTAGAAAAGAAACCACCAACCACATGCAGCTATTTTTAAAAGACAACCCTCTATCCCAACCATATAGATATCAAAACGGACATTTGCACACAACACTGTGAATGGTGCTTTCAGAAAGTATTCATACCCCTTGACCTTTTCCACATTTTGTTGTGTTACAGCCTGAATTTATAATGGATTATATTTAGATTTTCTGTCACTGGCCAAGTCACATAATACGTTCCATGGACTAACTGTGCAATAATAGTGTTTAACATGATTTTTGAATGACTACCTCATCTCTGTACCCCACAGATACAATTATCTGTAAGCTCCCTCAGTCGAGCAGTGAATTTAAAACACAGATTCACCCACAAAGACCAGGGAGGTTTTCCAATGCCTCGCAAAGAAGGGGACCTATTGGTAGATGGGTAAAAAAAAAAAAAGCTGACATGGAATATCCCTTTGAGCATGGTGAAGTTATTAGTTACACTTTGATTAGTGTATCAATACACCCAGTCACTACAAAGATACAGGAGTCCATCCTAACTCAGTTGCCAGAGAGGAAGGAAACCGCTCATGGATTTCATCATGAGGCCAATGGTGACTTTAAAACAGTTACAGAGTTTAATGGCTGTGATAGGAGAAAACTGAGGATGGATCAACAATATTGTAGTTACTTCACAATACTAACCTAAATGACAGAGTGAAAAGAAGGAAGCCTGTACAGAATAAAAATATTCCAAAACATGTATCCTGTATGCAACAAGGCACTAAAGTAAAACTGCAAAAAATGTGGCAAAGAAATGAACTTTATGTCCTGAATACAAAGCGTTATGTTTGGGGCAAATCCAACACAACACATCACTGAGTCCCACTCTTCATATCTTCAAGCATGGTGGTGGCTTCATCATGTTATGTGTATGCTTGTCATTGCCAGAAATGGAATAGAGCTACAATAAGCACAGGCAAAAATCCTAGAGGAAAACCTGGTTCAGTCTGCTTTCCACCAGACACTGGGAGACTAGAGGAAAACCTGGTTCAGTCTGCTTTCCACCAGACACTGGGAGACTAGAGGAAAACCTGGTTCAGTCTGCTTTCCAACAGACACTGGGAGACTAGAGGAAAACCTGGTTCAGTCTGCTTTCCAACAGACACTGGGAGACTAGAGGAAAACCTGGTTCAGTCTGCTTTCCAACAGACACTGGGAGACTAGAGGAAAACCTGGTTCAGTCTGCTTTCCAACAGACACTGGGAGACTAGAGGAAAACCTGGTTCAGTCTGCTTTCCAACAGACACTGGGAGACTAGAGGAAAGCCTGGTTCAGTCTGCTTTCCAACAGACACTGGGAGACTAGAGGAAAACCTGGTTCAGTCTGCTTTCCACCAGACACTGGGAGACTAGAGGAAAACCTGGTTCAGTCTGCTTTCCACCAGACACTGGGAGACTAGAGGAAAACCTGGTTCAGTCTGCTTTCCACCAGACACTGGGAGACTAGAGGAAAACCTGGTTCAGTCTGCTTTCCACCAGACACTGGGAGACTAGAGGAAAACCTGGTTCAGTCTGCTTTCCACCAGACACTGGGAGACTAGAGGAAAACCTGGTTCAGTCTGCTTTCCACCAGACACTGGGAGACTAGAGGAAAACCTGGTTCAGTCTGCTTTCCACCAGACACTGGGAGACTAGAGGAAAACCTGGTTCAGTCTGCTTTCCACCAGACACTGGGAGACTAGAGGAAAACCTGGTTCAGTCTGCTTTCCACCAGACACTGGGAGACTAGAGGAAAACCTGGTTCAGTCTGCTTTCCAACAGACACTGGGAGACTAGAGGAAAACCTGGTTCAGTCTGCTTTCCAACAGACACTGGGAGACTAGAGGAAAACCTGGTTCAGTCTGCTTTCCAACAGACACTGGGAGACTAGAGGAAAACCTGGTTCAGTCTGCTTTCCAACAGACACTGGGAGACAAATTCACCTTTCAGCAGGACAATTACCTAAAACAGGGTTTCCCAAATTCGGTCCTCGGGACCCCTAACACTACACAGCTGATTCAAATAATCAACTAATCATCCAGCTTTGGTAATTTGAAACAGCTGTGTGGTGTTAGGGCAAAAACCAAAACGAGCACCCCTCGGGGTGCCGAGGACCGAGTTTGGGAAAGGCTGACCTAAAACACTAGGCCAAATATACACTGGAGTTGCTTACCAAGACGACATTGAATGTTCCTGAGTGGCCTAGTTACAGTTTTTTTGAGGGGCCTAGTTAAATTAAATCGTCTTGAAAATGTATGTCAAGACTTAAAAATGGCTGTCTAGGAATGATCAACAACCAACTTGACAGAGCTTGAAGAATTTTTGAAAGAACGATGTGCAAATATTGTACAATCCAGGTGTGCAAAGCTCTTAGAGACTTACCCAGAAAGACTCACAGCTGTAGTCACTGCCAAAGGTGATTCTAACATGTTTTGACTCAGGAGTGTGATATTTATTTCATTTTCAATAAATGTGCGAGCATTTCTAAAATCATGTTTTCACTTTGTCATTAAGTGTAGATGGGTGAGGGGAAAAAATATATATTTAATCAATTTTGAATTCAGGCTGTAACACAACAAAATGTGGAATAAGTCAAGGGGTACTGTATGAATACTTCCTGAAGCCACTGTAAAGGAGACATGTAACAAAGGAGTCTTGTTGTAGAATATTCTGGACTTTAAGTGGACTTTAATTTCACCTGTTTGTGGAGGTCTGTGTTTTGCAGATGTCTGGCCCAGAGGGAGACCTATCAGAGGACAATCAACACTTGGCGAAAATAGGGTGAAGACAGATGAATGAATACATCATGACCCTCTCCATTTCAAATTAACCCCTTGTCTGTGTACCTTGGGGCATCTTTACCATTCACCCTAACCCTAACCCCATCGTTACCATTCACCCTAACCCTAACCCCATCGTTACCATTCACCCTAACCCTAACCCCATCGTTACCATTCACCCTAACCCTAACCCCATCGTTACCATTCACCCTAACCCTAACCCCATCGTTACCATTCATCCTAACCCTAACCCCATCGTTACCATTCACCCTAACCCTAACCCCATCGTTACCATTCATC
>NC_059204.1:33789927-33862427 GCF_020615455.1 Coregonus clupeaformis | reverse complement strand
TTTCTGTTTAGTATTGTCTTCTCCAGACCAGTGTAACCTGTAGCCTTAGTCAATGCTCTGCATGCCATTAAACACTGGAGGGCAAAGTGACTCCGTTTGAATGATCCTATTGACTTGTTCTAGACCAGGGCTCTCCAATCCTGTTCCCGGAGAGCTACTGTTCGGTAGGTTTTCCACTCCAACCCTAATCTAGCGCACCTGATTCTAATAATTAGCTGGTTGATAAACTGAATCAGGGTAGTTACAACTGGGGTTGGAGCGAAAACCTACAGGAGGGTAGCTCTCTAGGAACAGGGTTGGAGAGCCCTGTTCTAGACCGAACTCACAAATGCTCTCTCTCTCTCTCTCTCTCTCTCTCTCTCTCTCTCTCTCTCTCTCTCTCTCTCTCTCTCTCTCTCTCTCTCTCTCTCTCTCTCTCTCTCTCTATCTCTCTCTCTCTCTCAATTCAATTCAATTTAAGGGGCTTTATTGGCATGGGAAACATATGTTTACATTGCCAAAGCAAGTGAATTAAACAATAAAAAAATGAACAGTAAACATTACACTCACAAAAGTTCTCTCTCTCTCCCATTTTGGTTAGAGAGCATAAATCCAGATGTTGGTCCGTGAGTGGCGATCAGGCCAGCCAAAGGGGCTGAGAATGCTTCTGGAGGGGGTGGAGGGACGGAGGGGGACAGGAAGTCCCACGGTATCCACGGAAACTCTCACATTCCATCTTCTGCAGTCTCCCTGACCGCCTTGACATCTCCCAGCATGCTCGCTGAGCTGAGCCTTCACCATCACTGCATGCACGGAGCAGAGCAGAGCGGAGGACAGAGCAGCAATTCCTCCTTTGGGGCTGCGGCTGAGGCTAAATGGGGCTGGGGCTGTAGCCGGAGGATCTCCAGACCAGGGAATAATGGAGTGTGTGTAAACTGAGATGTCTCAAATGAAGCAACAGGAACTGGGCTTGTGATGTACTGATACCGTGCCGTCCTTCAGACCAGATAAGACAATCAGTAAATAGAGTACACACACGCACGGACGCACGCACGCACACACACACACACACACACACACACACCAGACACACACACACAATAAATATTCTCTTTGAAACTGTTCCATCAAAGCTCACTTTGGGATACAAGTGTTTATAGACATCTTAAGGCTTTCTCCAAACAGAAAAACAAGTGAAGGGAGGGGTGGAGTGAGTCGAGGCAGCAGACAATAGAGGTCTCTCTATGGGGCTGAGTGGACTAGGAGGAGGGTGGAGGGTGGATGGGGGGAGTGGGAGGAGGAGGAGGAGGAAGGTGGATGGGGGGAGTGGGGGAGGAGGAGGAGGAGGAGGATGAGGAGGGTGGATGGGGGAGAGGGGGGAGGAGGGGGAGGAGGGTGGATGGGGGAGAGGGGGAGGAGGAGTGTGGAGGGTGGATGGGGAGAGTGGGGGGAGGAGGATGGAGGGTAGATGGGGAGAGTGGGGGGAGGAGGTGGGTAGATGGGGGATGGGGGAGTGGGGGGAGGAGGATGGTGGAGGGGGAGAGTGGGAGGAGGGTAGATCTGAACTGAAGCCCATCTGAAGCAGAGGAAAAGGGGAAAGTGAAGAGCATCTATTAGATGTCAGTGGGCTTTTGTGTCCATGTCAATGAGCAGGATTAAGGTATTTAAAATAATCTGACTGCGGCTCGGAGAGTTCACAGCACAGACAGGGAGGGAGGAAGAGTTTTTCCTAGCCATCGTGCATCTGCATTGCTTGCTGTTTGGGGTTTTAGGCTGGGTTTCTGTATAATCACTTTGTGACATCTGCTGATGTAAAAAGGGCTTTATAAATAAATGTGATTGATTGATTGAGAGGAGCATATGGCAGAGCAGGGAGAGCAGTTCCTCTTATACAGGGAGTTAGATATACATACAAACAGTCCTCTAAAGTGCCACCAAATATTTTTCTGTGCGACTTGGAGTTTTATTTTGGGAGCACTGTGCGACAAATAAATAAATTAAATGCGTAACAATATTTTGCCGCAACACTCTTCTCTACAATGCTCAAACAAAACAGGCGGAAGCCCCACCCCCTGCGACTCAACAGGCCCACAGCACACACACAGACAGTTCCTCCACGCTGTGTCTGTTTCTCTCAGCATGCACTTAACAGATTCTTCCAAAACAACAACAGGCTATTTATTACTTTCCACGTTACTTCTAAATTTGAATCCACATGCTTTCTCTATTATAATATTAGTTTGTTTATCTTGCTTTCTTGGCAAAACGTGAGTTAGTCTGAGGAAGCTGACGTGACTAAGAGCCAATTTATGCTTGATCTTAAAATGTGGTCTGAGGCGCCGAATGGATGTTGTGACGCAATAGCGGAGCCTCCAGAGGCCAAATCGAGCTCCGTACCACGTCGCCGTGCGCCTCTCAAATGTTGTAACAATGCGGAGGGCTCCATATAGCTCCGCAATGACATGATTGGTTGACGGTAGGTGGGGGCGGGAGGTCCTGTATAAACACAAACATACTTCCTTGACAACTTCCTTCACAACATCTCTGCGCTGCTCGGCGAAGCGCAAGAAGTATGAATGCCCTGACGTCTGCAGAGGCCATATCGCCGTAAATGCTGCACGGCCAATGTAGACATTGAATTGACCATGCAGCGCCTATAAAGCTAATTGCTAATGCTAATCGCTATCTACACTGAACAAAAATATCAACGTAACATGTAAGGTTTTGGTCCCATGTTTCATGAGCTGAAATAAAATATCTCAGAAATGTTCCATATGCACAAAAAGCTAATGTCTCTCAAATGTTTTGTACAAATTTGTTTACATCCCTGTTAATAAGAATTTCCGCTTTGCCAAGATAATCCATCCACCTGACAGGTGTGGCATATCAAGAAGCTGATTAAACAGCATGATCAATACACAAGTGCACCTTGTGCTGGGGACAATAAAAGTCCACTCTAAAATGTGCAGTTTTGTCACACAACACAATGCCACAGATGTCTCAAGTTTTGATGGAGTGTGCAATTGGCATGCTGACTGCAGGAATGTCCACCAGAGCTGTTGCCAGAGAACTGAATGTTAATTTCTCTACCAATGTCGTTTTAGAGAATTTGGCAGTATGTCCAACCGGTTTTACAACCGCAGACCACGTGTAACCACGCCAGCCCAGGACCTCCACATCCGGCTTCTCCACCTGAGGGATTGTCTGAGACCAGCCACCCGGACAGTTAGGAGCACCAGTGCTACCAATTATTATTTATTATTTAGAGCCCTGCATACACACACAGACACACACACAGACACACACACACACACACACACACACACACACACACACAGACACACACAGACACACACAGACACACACACACACACACACACACACACACACACACACACACACACACACACACACACAGACACAGACACACACACAGACACACACACACAGACACACACACACAGACACACACACACACACACACACAGACACACACACACACACACACACACACACACACACACTAACAAGTAAATAGTAACATACACTGCACAAGGCCTCCATTTTATATACTGTGTTCGTAGATAACCTCAATCAGATAGAGGAAAATGAATGTAACCTGACTTCACACACAGACCAGCCCTCCTCCCAGATAACAAATGCAATAAAAATGTTTTCCCACTGAAAACTCAATGCTTTATATTGTGTATTTACAAATGAGAGGGAATAAACCACAGTAAATATGACATTTGTTCTTTTAACAACATAATAAGGCTTCATTAGCATTTTTTTTATTTATTCCGGGGGATTAGCTGCAGTCTATCCCGGTGTGTTATGAGAGAGATTTAATTAGTGAATCACTCACCCCCAGATCCTCTCTCTCTCTCTCTCTCTCTCTCTCTCTCTCTCTCTCTCTCTCTCTCTCTCTCTCTCTCTCTCTCTCTCTCTCTCTCTCTCTCTCTCTCTCTCTCTCTCTCTCTCTCTCTCTCTCTCTCTCTCTCTCTCTCTCTCTCTCTCTCTCTCTCTCTCAGCCAGGAGAATTAGCTAACGCTAGCCCTGCTAATTACAGCACCGCAAATCGAATCTGCTCTCTAAGACAAGAGCACACTAATGAGCCCTTATTTATTGAACTAAACAACTACAAGGAAGAAGATACAAGCTGGAGTTCTAATTTTTTATTATGTATTCTGGGGGGAAATAATAAGTCATTATTGAGATGGTGTCTATCAGCGAAGGCAAGCTGCCTGTTTGTGAGCCGTCATCCAAAACAAATACGGAAAACAAACTGCCAAGAGAACACATCAGACCAAAATCAGGTTGGGTTTTTTTTCTCTCCTTTTTTTCAGTTTTCACATGACCCATTTTCCGGTGCTGCAGGAGCGCGTGACAGAAAGGAGAACAAATGTGTATGATGGTATGATAACCTCACACCTAAGCCATGGACTCAATGTGCCTGGCTGGCTGCCTGGCTCATCATAGGGAGAGGAGACAGCCACACCACAAGGGATCCATGGTTATTTTCCAGTAGATTCACCTGGGTCCTCTTTGAATGTCTTATTAGTCTATGAACATCTACATTCCCTTTCCCCCACAAAACTCAATAAATAACAGTATTTTACAGGCGCTGGGAGAGCAATATGAATTGTACTGAGGCCAGTGCACTTCTTTGTTTTGATGTATCACCTGTAAGCATAAGGCACTGAACAGTCAAAAACACAACCGCAGTGTTCTGGCAGTGAGAGAGGATGAGCTCAACAGAAGTTACTGGGTTCATCTGGCCATGGTCATCTGAGCCCTGTTTGTTCACTGAAGTCTGAAGGTGTGTGACGGTAGAGAGGGGAGGAAGGGGGCTGGGTGAGGGTGGTAGGGGAGGCGGGGGGTTCCAGCTGCCCCCTAGGAGCGCTGACCCTTTGTGGCCCAGCGAAGCGGAACGTTGGGCGGCGAGGGAAGAGGAGAGGTTGGGGGGCGGGGGGCAGAACACGTGAGCCAGGTATGGGCCCACTTCTCATCTCTCCTCTCCTGGCGCTGGGAGAGCTGATGTGCATCTGTGTCCTTCCTCTAGCGCAGGTCAGTGACTACATTACCACAGCACACACTGCTGCCATCCCCCTTTCAGGGGCAAGACGTGTGTAAGTGTGGGTGTGGGTGTATACGGGCATGCGAGTTTGGCCTGAAAATACTGAACTCCAACAATATACTGTACATGCAGTGTACAGAAACATTTTGTCTTCACAAATGAGCCCCAGCTGCCTCGTGGCACTAAACAATAACTGGTGTGAACCAATGCAACGCCGTTGGGTGTAAATCAACAGCTTTCTTCCATTTGGTTATAAATTCTCTGGACAGTTTTAATTTGTGGGATCCCCCTGAAGAGACAGTGTTGCCTTGAGAAGGCCCACGAGAGAGGAGAGAACCAACTGGGGCGTGTATGTTCCAGTTCTACTCCGTAAGCACTGTCTCCAGAGCAGTCATGCTGTGATAGCAATGCTTTCTAACCACAGTACAATACAGAGAGAGAGGACAGGCAGACAGACCCAGTCAGGGGAATAGGCACAGAGAGTAGAGAGGGACAGTAGTGGAAATACACTATTCAATACTACTCTCTATCCAGCCAACATTAGCTCACACAGCCATTGAGATACAGTCGTTTGGGAGATCAACAGAGTAAATACAACCAGGGTTATTGTGTTAGATAGACGTCATAACACAGACAACACAACAACAACCATTTGATCTCCAGTACTCCGGGACTAACACCACTACCAGCAGGCCTGGTAATGGTCCAATAACATTAGCTCAGTAAGGCTATATGGGACGCCCAGGTCTGAAGACTCCTGTCCAGCCAGCTGAGACAGATACATACACAGAGTAGAAGAGAGAAGGCCTGTGTTTAGGTGCCCTGGAGGCATGAGGGAAGGAGAGGGAGGGAGGGAGGGAGGGAGGGAGGGAGGGAGGGAGAGAGGGAGGGAGGGAGGGAGGGAGGGAGGGAGGGGGCTCCAGGCACTTTGGCAGCTATTGTTTCACAGTCCATTATCCATGTGGGTTTTATTAAGGGGAGCGGTGAGGAGAGGACAGCCTCCCCTCGTTCTCCCTCACTGTGGAGGAGCACACACTGTGGACCCTGATCACTCCACATACACTGTAGTACTCACTGTAGTACTCACTGTAGTACTCACTGTAGTACTCACAGTAAACTGTACAAATAGAACCATAGGATGGATAGACTCTGAGCCAAACCACACCAGATACAAATGCTGACTGTTCCAACCCTAAACCTCATACTGTTCCCTCACTGCATCAGCAGCCTCATAGGAGGTAATACACACACACACACACACACACACAGAAACACACACAAACACACACAATGCGGTCACAGTAGGAGTAGTTGAGCATGTGGAGGAGTGTGTGACGGTACCTGTCGATGATGACGGGGTCAGAAGGGGTCTCGTTGCGGTTGCCACAGCTCTTCTTGTCACAGCAGCGGCTGAGGGGCACAGAGAGGGGAGAGAGGGAGAGGGGGAGGGAGAGGGGAGAGAGGGAGAGAAGGAGAGAGGGAGAGAGGGAGACAGGGGAGAGAGGGAGAGAAGGAGAGAGGGAGAGAGGGGAGAGAGGGAGAGAAGGAGAGAGGGCAGAGAGGGGAGAGAGAGAGGAGAGAGGGAGAGAGGGAAAGAGGAGAGAGGGAGAGAGGGAGAGAGGGGAGAGAGGAGAGAGGAGAGAGGAGAGAGGGAGAGGGAGAGGGGAGAGAGGGAGAGAGGGGAGAGGGAGAGAAGGAGAGAGGGAGAGAGGGAGAGAGGGGAGAGAGGGAGAGAAGGAGAGAGTGTAGAGAGGGAGAGAGGGGAGAGGGAGAGAGGGGAGCGGGGGGGGTTAGAAAGAGAAACACACCCATGTTTCAGGGAGAGCTGCTTCAGCTAGGCCCATGCCCATACCTCCACAGGATAAAGGGAAAGGTGGGTCCTGTTCTGAAGACTGAACTAAGACTTTCCCGGGCCCACCCAGCCCTTTGTCACCTGTAGAACACCTGTCTGTGTGTCTGGGGGGGGGGGGTGAGAGCACCCCTAGTGTCACCTGAGGCAGGTAGCAGGTAATCACCCCCCTCCCTCTCACTCTCCCTTTCACTTCACCATCTTGGGTCAAACATTGTCTGTTCACTTCTAACCTGACACCCTCTCCCCTGCCTCGCTCTGACAAAGGTGTCCATCATGAGCTGGAAGGGGGACCAATGGGGTAGAGGGTAGGGAGTAGGTTTGAGGTCAATCTATAAATGATTTTCTTATAATATATTTTTTTAGGAACTCAGTCAGGGTCTCAACTTACTGTTGAGAGTTAGAATAGTAGAATACATTAGGTGCAATTTCGAAATTTGGTTATGCATCAGCAGTTTTTCTCTTGTTATGTCAGTCACTGACAGTCACTCAATTAACCCATGTCAGCTAACATGTTTTACATTGGTAAATTAGTCTAGCCAGCCATCTAAACATCTAATCATGGCCCAATAACCGACTGGGCATGAAGGCCATGTGCCCAGGGGCCCTGACCTCCAGGGGGCCCTGACCTCCAGGGGCCCTGACCTCCAGGGGCCCTGACCTCCAGGGGGCCTGACCTCCAGGGGGCCCTGACCTCCAGGGGCCCTGACCTCCAGGGGCCCTGACCTCCAGGGGGCCTGACCTCCAGGGGCCCTGACCTCCAGGGGCCCTCACCTCCAGGGGCCCTCACCTCCAGGGGCCCTGACCTCCAGGGGGCCCACATTCATTTTGTTAGCCACTCTCACTCAGATATCATATTAACATGGCATACCTCACGGTAGATTTTTTAGAATTTCAGGAAAATAACTTTACAACTAAAAAAATCTCCCTCCACCCCATTGCAAAATGTGTAGAATTGCAGGAAATTAGCTGTAAAACTGCACATTTTTCTCTCCACCCCATTGCAAAATGAGTAGAATTGCATCAAAATAGTTATATAATTGAAACATTTCATCTAAGCCCCATGGCAAAATTGCAGGAAATGTACTTTAAAGCCACCATGCAGTCTTTTTAATTAAATGTTTTTAATCATCAGTATATGTCTAATAAATCACTGTGTGTGTTTATTTAATGAAAATAAAATAATTTATTCCCTGAGCCTCTTTGGGCCAATGAAATGCTCCGTCTGATCGTGTGAAGTTAGGACAAAAATTTCAATATATTTACATACACAGCCCTGATTGGCTCATAGAGCTCACCCCCTTACCCAAATAAACTGTAATTGGTCTATTATGATTAATACGATCAGATTATGACATCATGATCTGGGCCAAAAACTCCTTCCCAGCTGAACAACATGAAATTCCAGGCATTTTTCAAAAACAGCTCTTACACAAAAAAAGGTGTAACCATAATTTTCACAATTTCAGATTGTTATTTCGACCCCATAGTGTGGAAATATCATTTTTTTTAAACTGGAAAATCACGTTCTTAATTGCACTGCCCCTTTAAAACTCTCTCTGCCGTCAAAAGGGGGACCACTAAAATGTTTTGCCTGCGAGGTGGTCCACCCCCCCCGGGTGAGGTGGTTGGGAGCTGGAGACAGGCAGTGAGGGAGGGGGGCTGCAGGGGGAAGAGGAGCAGCTTGGAGAGACTCCCAGCTCATGTTTCCAGTGCACAGATGGCAGTGGGGTGTTGAATGGGGCTGGGGACAGGCCTGTCACATAAAACCCAAGGCATTGTCTCCCTTCTACAGGGCTCCCCTGTGCACTGGGTCAGCCTATCCCCCCCTCCATCCCTCTATCTCTCCATCCTCTCTCTTACCTAATCCCCCTCTCCAACCATCTATCTCTCTATCCTCTCTCTTACCTCATCCCCTCTCCATCCCTCTATCTCTCCATCCTCTCTCTTACCTAATCCCCCTCTCCAACCATCTATCTCTCTATCCTCTCTCTTACCTCATCCCCTCTCCATCCCTCTATCTCTCCATCCTCTCTCTTACCTCATCCCCCTCTCCATCCCTCTATCTCTCTATCCTCTCTCTTACCTCATCCCCCTCTCCAACCCTCTATCTCTCCATCCTCTCTCTTACCTCATCCCCCTCTCCAACCCTCTCTCCCTCTTCCCCTCTCAGCCTTCTGCCACATCCGTTTGGCTGGACGGATCGATCAGTTCCATCAATCACTCATATTGTGGCTCAGAGGTATTGTACAGCAGGAGGGTAAGTCAGCGTATCTGAATCACATGTGGGGAGTGCAGTGCACAACAGAAAGACAGGCCTGCTGGGTGCAGAAACATCTATGTAGTCAGCAGGAGTACATTGTGACTGACTAAGGCCTGTGGGTAGAGCTACTGTATGTGAAAATACACTGCTGGTGTAGTGAACAAATGAGAGCAAGTCAAATAATTTCCCTTCCGGAGACATTTGAAACTCCACCTCTTTAAGGAATACCTGGGATAGGATAAAGTAATCCTTCTACCCCCCATTTACTCCAACCCCCCCTAAAAAAAACAACAACAAAAAAAACATTGTAAAGTGGTTATCCCACTGGCTATAAGGTGAATGCACCTATTTGTAAGTCGCTCTGGATAAGAGCGTCTGCTAAATGACGTAAATGTAAATGTAAATAACATCTTGTTCTTTCTTTCTTTCTTCTTTCTTTCTTTCTTTCTTTCTTTCTTTCTTTCTTTTTTCCCCTCTCGCTTTTCTGTCGCTCCTTTGGCCTCCCTCCTCTGTCTCTCCCTTGCTCTCATTTCTGTGCGACTCTCTGAACTGGGTCACAGTGTGGTCCCATTAGATCAGAATAGAGTGAGGCTTGGGGAGGGGGAGGGGGGGGGAGTGACTTTAGCACTGATTAGTGGTTTCCCTGCAATCCAATCATCAGGCAGCACCCATGGGAGACAGGATTTTATTCCCCCCCCCACCACCACTACTGTCACCCATTACCCTCTCCCCTTCCTCCAACAAAAATTATGCTAATTAGTACATGCCTTCACCAGCTTTGTTGAGGGGGATATTTTATTTTCCTGTTAACTTCCATTCGCTCCCGCAGGACATCCAAAGGAAATCACATCTTTAATCTCAATGCTTCCTTCCTGCCGCAGCTTTTGAAGAAATTAAATCTAAATCGCCTCATGTAATTAACAGGATGTAGTGATGGCTGTCGCTGTGAGGACACTGCTACCACACCAGGCCCTCTAACCCTATGTATTTACTCAACACCATGACAAGTTATTTCAGCTCACCGGCTCTCGCCTAAAACCAAAACACTAAATCCCAATTTGTTTAATTAGTGAATCTCATTTGGAAATAACTTTTTTGTTGGTCCACATAAAATGTAATATGACCTTAAATACATGTATGTGTCTCTTTTATAAAAGCGTTGGAAAGCTCATTCTAGCCCGTTAATGAGTTTGTAAAATGAAAGGACTAAGCTCTTAGTGTATGTCCCATGGTTGCAAGCTGGCTTGGCACCATATGGCTAATGGTGGTGAACGGCAATTAGCAGTACTGATTAATGGTGACCAGACAAATGTTCTGCTTATAATTGAGACTGTTTGAACCTCCAGTGCAGAATCAGCACATCTCCATCCATGAGACAGAGACAGACAGAGAGAGAGACAGAGACAGAGACATAGACAGAGACAGAGACAGAGACAGAGACATAGACAGAGACAGAGACAGAGACTGAGACTGAGACTGAGACAGAGAGTGGGAGTGGGAGTGGGACTGAGCCGGAGAGTGGGAGTGGGACTGAGACGGAGAGTGGGACTGAGAGTGGGACTGAGAGTGGGACTGAGACGGAGAGTGGGACTGAGAGTGGGACTGAGAGTGGGATTGAGAGTAGGACTGAGAGTGGGACTGAGAGTGGGACTGAGAGTGGGACTAGGGGAGGGAATGAGAGTGGGGGAGGGGCTGAGGAAGGGACTGGGAAGGGGCTGGGGGAGGTACTGGGGGAGGGGCTGGGGGAGGAGAGGGACTGGGGAAGGGGTTGGGGGAGGGGAGGGACTGGGGGAGAGACTTGAGGAGTGGTTCGGGACACATTGGACTGGCATCCCAAAAATCACTGTCTGATGCATCAACATCTCCATGGTTGGGTCTCTCAGACTGGGCCTCAACCCAACACTGTAGAGTTATGGGCCTCAACCCAACACTGTAGAGCTATGGGCCTCAACCCAACACTTAAGAGCTATGGGCCTCAACCCAACACTGTAGAGCTATGGGCCTCAACCCAACACTGTAGAGCTATGGGCCTCAACCCAACACTGTAGAGCTATGGGCCTCAACCCAACACTCTAGAGCTATGGGCCTCAACCCAACACTGTAGAGCTATGGGCCTCAACCCAACACTGTAGAGCTATGGGCCTCAACCCAACACTGTAGAGCTATGGGCCTCAACCCAACACTTTAGAGCTATGGGCCTCAAACCAACACTGTAGAGCTATGGGCCTCAACCCAACACTGTAGAGCTATGGGCCTCAACCCAACACTTTAGAGCTATGGGCCTCAACCCAACACGTTAGAGCTATGGGCCTCAACCCAACACTGTAGAGCTATGGGCCTCAACCCAACACTTTAGAGTTATGGGCCTCAACCCAACACTGTAGAGCTATGGGCCTCAACCCAACACTTTAGAGCTATGGGCCTCAACCCAACACTGTAGAGCTATGGGCCTCAACCCAACACTGTAGAGTTATGGGAAATGGTTATACTGTACGACTGTGGTGGTGGCATGTAATGATGGGTCAAATTTAGGCTCAAAACCCCGTACTAAAAAGCATATTGTATAATAATTGTACATTTCTAATACTACTATTAATCATGTGACTATCCCAAATTAAAGAGTAAAAGTTAACCTTGTTCTGAAGAAATGTCAGAGAATAACTTAACTTCTGTTTTAAATATGAGTACGAGAGGAGTGTGTCTTTGTTTTTGTGGGTGTGTGTCTTTCTGTGTGTGTGTGTGTGTGTGTGTGTGTGTGTGTATGTATATATATATATATATATATACGTCCTGCATATATTTCACAGTCACAATGATAGGGAATGCCCATTTGTTAGCAGCTGAACAACAGGAGAATTCAAATTGAGTAATGAGTTTCTGCATGTCCTAATTAACCAGGCATCAGAGAGGTATTTTTAGGGGGAGAGAGAAGAGAACTGTTCAAATGCCTCTATAAAAAGGAAAGAGTCTATCCTCACAACCCAGTTCCAAGCAAATTCATCTTTTGATTTTAATTAAAGGTACAACATTTGATAGCAAAACTCATCTTCCTATACTTTCCCTCTTTCTCATTCCCCCTCTTCTGCAGGGAGGGGTGACCTGCTTAGCTGCAGTGAGGTTGAGCCTGGATGAGACAACTGCCATGTACACTGCATGGTGAGGCCTTGCTATCAGTGTAGACAACACTATGAACGTACTGTACATCTATGGTTGAGAAGTGTAGCGGAGCATAGCGTAGTGTAGTATAGTGTAGTCAGGGGCGGACTGGGACAAGAATTCGGCCCTGGCATTTTATCCACACCAGCCTTTTTTGTTCAATCGAGATGAATTACATCTTTATGTGCACTAACTAATATCATAGGCTAATTCATTTGGGGTTCAACACCTGAGGAAGTGGAAACTCAAAACATATTAACTAGATTGCTAACTCTAAATATAATACCCACTGCTAGTAGCCATATATTCATCCAACAGTACATTTTATGTCCTAAAAACACTTTACAGTTGTAGCCTCCTACCCATGAGACCTATAGGCCTATGCACTGGCAATGGCCGGTGCGCATTTCGCGTGCGGGCCACTCCATAACTCAAAGCCATATCAAATACCTTAGTTGTAAAATAGCTGCTATTGAGTTGAATATTTAGTTGAGAAATACAAATGATACCTCCAGAAAACTGGGGACAAAAGGACAAAACTTCAAAAGCTTTTTGTTTTACCCACAATTGCATTTGAAATGTTCTCTCGAGCAAATGGGGGTAGAGGGGAGTGGCGCACTTGTCACAGCAGCAGGCCCCAGCGAGGGCACAGGGACAGACACTTTCATTACAGGAATCATGAGGATAATGCACTTTACTGTTTGACCAAATCATGGTTTTAGCAGCCCAAAAAATAGGACGTTTTGAGTGAAGTGACAATGTAGAATGTGCTCGTTCTACATTTGTAGCACCCTTTCTGTTTTTTACCATCCATGATCTTGGCTGTCTAACTTATGACAGAGTTGGAGCAGGTGTCTTTGCTGATGCCGTGTTTGACTTTGAATGTGAGTTTGCGTGACCTCAGCTCAGCCTAACAGAAAACAGGGCCGTCCCATCTTGGTAGGGGGGCCGATCCGCCAAAGGCCCACTGATCCGCCAAAGGCTCATTATTGATTAGTATAACAGAGAAACTTTAAAAATAAATCTTAATAGGCCCATGTCACCTTTTTCATTGTATTTTTTTATATAAAAAAACACATATTTTGGTGTGTCAATTTTGACCAGCCCACCCAACAAATAAATGGTCCAGCCCATCTGGCATTTGCCAGAACTGTCAGATGGCCAATCCACCCCTGAGTGTAGTATAGTGTAGTATAGTGTAGTATAGTGTAGTATAGTGTAGTATAGTGTAGTATAGTGTAGTATATTGTAGTATAGTGTAGTATAGTGTAGTGTAGTGTAGTATAGTGTAGTGTAGTATAGTGTAGTATAGTGTAGTATAGTGTAGTATATTGTAGGAGCAGACAGGAGGAGAAGCAGAGCATCAGAGCTTCCTCTTCTTACCTGCACATGATCTCGTGTGTCAGTAACACTCGGCACATCTCAGGGTTCTTGTCTTGCCCTTCATAAACAATGGCCTGCAGAAGGAGGGGGGAAAATATGATATTAGAAACAGGTTGAGGATTAGTTTTTTGTAGCGAGGTTGGGTTGGTACTGGTCATCACAGAGGCCCACTAGATCTGCCCTGGAGAGAGAGGTAGTTCCAACTGTGGTCTGGATCACGTCTGGTAACATCTCCCTCCACACAGAGATCACATCAGTCTCTATTGAAACATTATGGGACCTGGCTCTCACTTGACTTAGTCACTCATCAGACATATTAGAATAGGAGCATTGATTTATTTATTTCACCTTTATTTTGTCAGAGAGTCATGCTGAGATCTAGGTCTCTTTTACAGACGAGCCCTGTAATATTTATCCAACGTCACTTTATGCATGCTAAGAAAATAAAATCCTGAGAAGCTACCAAGATGAACGTATGATGCTCTTAAAGCATTGGGCTTTAACTTCTAGCCTGCTCGGTTCTGTTCCGTTTCTGGTCCAAAGACTCCACATCAGCATGTTGCCTGATTTTGGTTAACATTTATTTTCCTTGTGTGACAACATATCACCACATTTGTAATAACCAAGTATGTATTCTCACTGCCGTTCCAGGGCGTTTTAGAGCGTGCTGTGGTCCAGCCAAACAGGGCTGTTAGTGCTGATGGAAATATGACTTCCTGTCTCTCTGTAACATGGGTTGTGTCCCAAATGGCACCCTATTCCATAACATAGCGCATTGCATTTGACCAGGGCCTAAAGGACTCTGCTCAAAATTAATACACTATCTAAGGAATAGGGTGAAATTTGGAATGCAGACTTGATTGGGGGCTGGAGCCCACTGCTCTGTCTGTCTGAAACATATACATGACACTCAGCTGATCATTGGAAACAAATGTGGCTTTTCATTTCCCACGTAAGACTTGGATTCAACACAGAACACTACACTGATGGACATTATCCTTAGCTATTGTGCTACCCATTACTCCATACAGATTATAAACAGTCCACAAATGTAAAAGGACTGTTGGAATGCTAAATCTCCTTTTCCAGTCAAAGAACATCATGCCCTCTCCTCCCTGCCCCACCACCACTACCAACACCCTCTCTCTCTCGCTACCTCCCTCCCTGGAATTTAAAAGAACAGATTCCACTTGAACAACACAAAAACACACAGAGCGGCCCTAAGAGCTTAATGTAGTATTTACTGCCTCTGGCCGGGGGATGTTTAATGAATAGCAGCGTGTGTCGTGGGAAATCTGCGGGACCTGTCCGATATTTCTGTCCGGGTGGGAGGGAAGGAAGGGGCCATCCAGGGTCCTGGCTTCCCACAGTGCTGCAGACTGGAACATTATGTAACGAGAGCAGAGGAGCTGAGAAAAGAGAGGAGAGGAGCTGAGAAGAGAGTGGAGAGGAGCTGAGAAGAGAGAGGAGCTGAGAAAAGAGAGGAGAAGAGCTGAGAAAAGAGCGGAGAAGAGCTGAGAAGAGAGCGGAGAGGAGCTGAGAAGAGAGCGGAGAGGAGCTGAGAAGAGAGCGGAGAGGAGCTGAGTAGAGAGCGGAGAGGAGCTGAGAAGAGAGAGGAGAGGAGCTGAGTAGAGAGCGGAGAGGAGCTGAGAAGAGAGAGGAGAGGAGCTGAGAAGAGAGCGGAGAGGAGCTGAGAAGAGAGAGGAGAGAAGCTGAGAAGAGAGCGGAGAGGAGCTGAGAAGAGAGAGGAGAGGAGCTGAGAAGAGAGAGGAGAGGAGCTGAGAAGAGAGCAGAGAGGAGCTGAGAAGAGAGAGGAGAGGAGCTGAGAAGAGAGAGGAGAGGAGCTGAGAAGAGAGAGGAGAAGAGAGAGGAGAAGAGCTGAGAAGAGAGAGGAGCTGAGAAGAGAGAGGAGCTGAGAAGAGAGCGGAGAGGTGCTGAGAAGAGAGAGGAGAGGAGCTGAGAAGAGAGCGGAGAGGAGCTGAGAAGAGAGAGGAGAGGAGCTGAGAAGAGAGCGGAGAGGAGCTGAGTAGAGAGAGGAGAGGAGCTGAGAAAAGAGAGGAGAAGAGCTAAGAAGAGAGCGGAGAGGAGCTGAGAAGAGAGCGGAGAGGAGCTGAGAAGAGAGCAGAGAGGGGCTGAGAAGAGAGAGGAGCTGAGAAGAGAGAGGAGAAGAGCTCACACTGTCAGTGCTCACACTGTGACTCTATACTATATATACAAAAGTATGTGGACACCCCTTCAAATTAGTTGATTCGGTTATTTCAGCCACACCCGTTGCTAACAAGTGTATAAACTTGACCACACCGCCATGCAATCTCCATAGACAAACATTGGCAGTAGAATGGCCTTACTGAAAAGCTCAGTGACTTTTAACGTGGCACTGTCATAGGATGCCACCTTTCCAACAAGTCACATTTCTGCCCTGCTAGAGCTGCCCCGGTCAACTAAATGCTGTTATTGTGAAGTGGAAACGTCTAGGAGCAAAGACGACTCAGCTGCGAAGTGGTAGGCCACACAAGCTCACAGAATGGGACCGCCGAGTGCTGAAGCGCGCAGCGCGTAGAAATCGTCTGTTCTCGGTTGCAACACTCACTACAGAGTTCCAAACTGCCTCTGGAAGCAACGTCAGCACAATAACTGTTCGCCTGGAACTTCATGAAATGGGTTTCCATGGCCGAGTAGCCACACACAAGCCTAAGATCACCATGCACAATGCCAAGCGTTGGCTGGAGTTGTGTAAAGCTCGCCGCCATTGGACTCTGGAGCAATGGAAACGCGTTCTCTGGAGTGATGAAACACGCTTCACCATCTGGCAGTCCAACCAACGAATCTGCTTTTGGCGGATGCCAGGAGAACACTACCTGCCCCAATGCATAGTGCCAACTGTAAAGTTTGGTGGAGAAGGAATCATGGTCTGGGGCTGTTTTTCATGGTTTGGGCTAGGCCCCTTAGTTCCAGTGAAGGGAAATCTTACAGCATACGATGACATTCTAGACGATTCTGTGCTTCCAACTTTGTGGCAACAGTTTGGGAAGGCCCTTTCCTGTTTCAGCATGACAATGTTCCCGTGCACAAAGCGAGGTCCATACAGAAATGGTTTGTCGAGATCGGTGTGGAAGAACTTCACTGGCCTGCACAGAGCCCTGACCTCAACCCCATCAAACACCTTTGGGATGAATTGGAATGCCAACTTTGAGCCAGGCCTAATCGCCCAACATCAGTGGCCGACCTCACTAATGATCTTGTGGCTGAATGGAAGCAAGTCCGTGCAGCAATGTTCCAACATTTAGTGGAAAGAGTGGAGGCTGTTATAGCAGCAAAGGGGGGACAAACTCCATATTAATGCCCATGATTATGGAATGAGATGTTCGACGAGCAGGTGTCCACATACTTTTGGTCATGTAGTGTTTGATTCACACTGTGACTCGTTAAAACCACAGGGATGCATAAGACGTAATTTTGAATATGCTACTCCTGGCCATGTTTTAAGGAAAGTGGACTGAGATGCTTGGTGCTTTATGAGTGCAGTGGGAACTGGGAATGTTGTGTTATTTTCCGGAAAATTATTTTCTCTCTGGGCTTGAATATTCATGACTCATCGTGCAGAGCGCTTGACATATACTGGAAAGGGCTGTGTCTCTCTGCCTGCTTTGCTTTCACCTCTCTCTGTTGTTAACAGTGAGGAGGGCGCTAGCTGCTCGCGGATTTCTGCCAATGTCTGCCTTGTAGGAGGAGTGTAATGGTCTCAGTCGATCTACTCTAGCGTGTAAACCCCATGCCCATGGCGGTGGCGGTGGGGGCGGTAAGAGGGAGGAGAGAAGAGGGGAGGGGAGGTGTGGGCGAGCAGTTGGGATGCCAGACTGGAGAGTGGCACACCATCTGGTCCAGCCTACACCTCTTCCAAAATGCCTCAGCTTTGTTGTCACCCTCCCATAACCCGACAACACGTTGTCCCAGTGCCGGCAAAGCTCTCTTTGACGGCAAAGCAGTCGCCGCATGGAGTCGGCACAGCAGCCACACGACACTCCCATCAGCAGCCTCATGTGCAGGTGTAGATATTGTGTTAAAATGATCCATTCCCTCGTAACACCTAGTGAAAAACAAGCCTGCTCCACAGCTACTCTGCAGTCAGGGTGACTATGAAAATGACTTGTTCCTTTAGGTTTCACTTTGAGAGAATAAAGGGCCGAGGTCTTCTAAAACATCACCGCATGCATCAATGTCTGCAGGCTAGCAATACACTGCTCTCAACTTCCAGGTCATATCTTTACTGAGCACAACTAGGCCTTGTTCAATGTCCTGTCCTCCAGCAGAAAAAACATTAGCTCTATCATGACAGACGAACTTATAGAAATATACAGTCATGAAATAATGTGTATCCTCTGCAAATAGAAAAATAAAGATTAAAGATCCAGAGTCCTTCGCTGGGGGATGCCAAGAGTTTGTCAAAATCATTGAAAACCTCTCACTCTGAGTTTATGTTTTTCACCATGTTCAGTAAATATGTGAAAATGCTAAGTTAATAGTGCTGAAAAACATGGCTGCATTTTTTCTCTGTCACAAGCAGAAAAAAACAGGAAGTACACAGAGCAGCGGTGAGGACGCAAACTCATTAACACAAAACATAAATAACACAGTGGTATTTTTGGCTTGTCTTTCAGTTCGGTTTTAAAAACAGGAGTTGCTAAGTGACAACTTCAATTATCCCCACCAAGAGAGGGTGCTGAGGGACTGTGTCCAGGCAATCAGCCCCATATCGTCCAGACCTCCAGACCTGGGCCTCAGCCTTAGGAACATTCCCCCACTAGTCACTACTACTACCACAATATAATCCTGAACAAGGCTGAATATCCAACTCTATCGTATAGCCTCCCAACAGCAGGAAATGTCTCATAGAAGAGATGAATAGCCCTTTGTCTGGTTTGTTAGTGTCGTTGAAGTGTTTGGTGTCTTAATATTTTATACAGCTTCTGACACATCCGGAATTCTAATTAGGAGAGAATCTGTCTGGAGAAGTGCAGTTTGTATCAGGTAGGTTATTTTATAAAGTCGACCTACTGCATCATGACATTTGACTGTAGGTGTGATTCAACCATGTCTTTCAATCTTTCAAGTCCACAGTCCATAAAAACGAAATATGCTCCCTTCACCTCTACCGTCGATGTAGCACGTACATGACATTCACACCCATCCTGTGCTAACAACAATGTGATGCACCCGGTGCATTAACAAACATGTTGCCTTCATGTGCCTTTTAATACATATTTAATCTCGCGCCGCACACTTTTAATTTTTCATTTTTCTCATTGGCTTTGATGTGACGGCTGAAATCTAAGGCGTGTAAACAAGTTGCTATAAATATGTGGAAACGCACTTCCCACTCTGTTAGCGTCATCTGTTAGCGTGCCACCAGGAGCATGGCAGCCTTTCTTCCCAGGCCGCCGCCATAGCAACACAGATACTTTTAAAGAGTTGCCGCGATCAGTCTGCCTGTCTCCGTCTTTGTTCCCCCCTCAAACTAGCAACTACCTCACCCCATCCCACCCCACCCCCAGCTCAGCTGTTCTGGCGCCAAACTTCAGGGTAGGGGAGAAAGAGAGGTAGAGAGAGAGAGAGAGAGAGAGAGAGAGAGAGAGAGAGAGAGAGAGAGAGAGAGAGAGAGAGGAGAAGAGAGAGAGAAGAGAGAGAGAGAGAGAGAGAGAGAGAGAGAGAGAGAGAGAGAGAGAGAGAGAGAGAGAGAGAGAGAGAGAGAGAGAGAGAGAGAGAGAGAGAGAGAGAGAGGGAGAGTGAGAAGGAGAGGCCCTCCTGCCTGGGCGCTGTCTTCATCAGATCTGTCACCGGTGGAGAACATGATCGCAGATACAACTGTCACTGACACCCCAGGGCGCCCCTCTCTCTTGCTCTCTCTCTCGCTCTCTATTCTGTGTGATAGTAGTGCTGATTTTATAGTTGGTTATAACAATAATTTCTATGTTTATTACTGCAATTTTATGGTTGTGATGAAAATGAATGTCCTACTAACAAGTGTGATTACAATATGCATAGTAGATGTCAATACCGTTGTCCACTCACCATGAACTCCTTCTCTATTTTCCCTGTTAGGTTATCTCTAGTAGGGTATGAAGCCACAGTGACACATTAGTGGTTGTTCCATTGGAGCCACAGTACAGTGCAGCGGTGGTGGTTGTGGCCACAGTAACAACAACACAGTGAGTCTTAAACTCTGTGGTTAGGTTTATAGCGTTAGTGTGATTATCCTTGATTTCCATGCAGGCTGGAACAGCAGCACGCAGGCAGCACTTTGATCAGACACTGGGACTCACAGCTGTGACAGACAGACAGACAGGCTCCTCACTGGAAAGAACATGCATGGGGCTATGGATCCGATCATGTTGACCTTATCCTTCCTAACCAAGCCAACAATGGTTTGGCTGGACCACCTGTTAATTAGTGTTCCTTTCCCACAGCCCCCATGTCATCACACAGACTACAGCAGTCTTTCTACTGTTACACCTTATTATTAGGGTTACCAGGTTTTTCCTGATCATATGATGCAGGTAAACTAAAATCAGTTTGACCTCATTTCTACCAGCATGTCACGTGTGCAACCAGAGGGAAAGAAACTCTAGATCACCTTTACTCCACACACAGCGACACATACAAAGCTCTCCCTCGCCCTCCATTTGGCAAATCTGACCATAATTATATCCTCCTGATTCCTGCTTACAAGCAAAAACTAAAGCAGGAAGTACCAGTGACTCACTCAATACGGAAGTGGTCAGATGACGCGGATGCTACGCTACAGGACTGTTTTGCTAGCACAGACTTCATCAATAAGTGCATCGACAACGTCGTCCCCACAGTGACCGTACGTACATATCCCGACCAGAAGCCATGGATTACAGGCAACATCCGCACCGAGCTAAAGGCTAGAGCTGCCGCTTTCAAGGAGCAGGACACTAATCCGGACGCTTATAAGAAATCCCGCTATGCCGTCAGACAAACCATCAAACAGGCAAAGCGTCAATACAGGACTAAGATTGAATCCTACTACACCGGCTCTGACACTCGTCGGATGTGGCAGGTCTGGCAAAGTATTACGGACTACAAAGGGAAACCCAGCCGCGAGCTGCCCAGTGACGCCAGCCTACCAGACGAGTAAAATGCCTTTTATGCTCACTTGGAGGCAAGCAACACTGAAGCATGCATGAGAGCACCAGCTGTTCCGGATGACTGTGTGATCACGCTCTCGGTAGCCGATGTGAACAAGACCTTTAAACAGGTCAACATTCACAAGCCCGCAGGGCCAGACGGATTACCAGGATGTGTACTCAGAGCAGGTGCGGACCAACTGTCAAGTGTCTTCACTGACATTTTCAACCTCTCCCTGACTGAGTCTGTAATACCTACATGTTTCAAGCAGACCACCATAGTCCCTGTGCCCAAGAAAGTGAAGGTAACCTGCCTAAATGACTACCGGCCCGTAGCACTCACGTCGGTAGCCATGAAGTGCTTTGAAAGGCTGGTCATGACTCACATCAACACCATCATCCCGGAAACCCTAGACCCACTCCAATTCGCATACCGCCCCAACAGATCCACAGATGACGTAATCTCAATCGCACTCCACACTGCCCTTTCTCACCTGGACAAAAGGAACACCTATGTGAGAATGCTGTTCATTGACTACAGCTCAGCGTTCAACACCATAGTGCCCACAAAGCTCATCACTAAGCTAAGGACCCTGGGACTAAACACTTCCCTCTGCAACTGGATCCTGGACTTCCTGACGGGCCGCCCCCAGGTGGTAAGGGTAGGCAACAACACATCTACCACGCTGATCTTCAACACTGGGGCACCTCAGGGGTGCGTGCTTAGTCCCCTCCTGTACTCCCTGTTCACCCACGACTGCATGGCCAAGCACGACTCCAACAGTGGTAGGCCTGATCAACGACAATGATGAGACAGCCTATAGGGAGAAGGTCAGAGACCTGGCAGTGTGGTGCCAGGACAACAACCTCTCCCTCAATGTGAGCAAGACAAAGGAGCTGATCGTGGACTACAGGATAAGGAGGGCCGAACAGGCCCCCATTAATAAAAACACTACAGCTGCACCATCGAGAGCATCCTGACCGGTTGCATCACCGCCTGGTATGGCAACTGCTCGGCATCTGACCGTAAGGCGCTACACAGGGTAGTGCGTACGGCCCAGTACATCACTGGGGCCAAGCTTCCTGCCATCCAGGACCTATATACCAAGCGGTGTCAGAGGAAGGCCCAAAAAATTGTCAAAGGCTCCAGTCAACCAAGTCATAAACTGTTCTCTCTGCTACCGCACGGCAAGTGGTACCGGAGCGCCAAGTCTAGGACCAAAAGGCTCCTTAACATCTTCTACCCCCAAGCCATAAGACTGCTGAACAATTAATCAAATGGCCACCCGGACTATTTACAAATGCCCCCCCCACCTTTGCTTTTACACTGCTGCTACTCACTGTTTATTATCTATGCATAGTCACTTTACCCCTACCTAAATGTACAAATTACCAGTGGTGTAAAGTACTTCAGTAAGTACTTTACTTCTATATTTATATTTTTGACAACTTTTACTTTTACTTGACTACATTCCTAAAGAAAATAATGTACTTCTTACTCCATACATTTTCCCTGACACCCAAAAGTACTCTTAGTAGGACAGAAAATGGTCCAATTCACACACTTATCAAGAGAACATGCCTGGTCATCCTTACTGCCTCTGATCTGGCGGACTCACTAAACACAAATGCTTCGTTTGTAAATGATGTCTGAGTGTTGGAGGGGCCCCTGGCTATCTGTAAATAAAAAATACAAAATAACATTGTGCTGTCTGGTTTGCTTAATATAAGGAATTTAAAATTATTCATACTTTTACTTTGACTTTTGATACTTAAGTATATTTTAGCAATTACATTTACTAGTATATTTCAAACCAAATACTTTTAGATTTTTTGTCAAGTAGTATTTTACTGGGTGACTTTCACTTTTACTTGAGTCATTTTCTATTAAGGTATATTTAATTTTACTCAAGTATGACAATTGGGTACTTTCTTTTTTCCCACTGCGAATTACCTCGACTAACCTGTACCCCCGCACATTGACTCGATACCGGTATATAGCCTCGTTCTTGTTATTTTATTGTGTAACTTTTTATTTGATTTTTTACTTTAGTTAATTTAGTAAATATTTTCTTAACTCTTTTCTTGAACTGCATTGTTGGTTAAGGGCTTGTAAGTAAGCATTTTCACTGTAAGGTTGTATTCGGCGCATGTGACAAATAAAATTTTCTCACAAAGACACAGCGGTTGGAACCAAAAATCTCAAATTTGGACTCATCAGACCAAAGGACAGATTTCCACCAGTCTAATGTCCATTGCTCATGTTTCTTGGCCCAAGCAAGTCTCTTCTTATTATTGGAGTCCTTTAGTAGTGGTTTCTTTGCAGCAAGTCGACCATGAAGGACTGATTCACGCAGTCTCCTCTGAACAGTTGATGTTGAGATGTGTCTGTTACTTGAAATCTGTGAAGCATTTATTTGGGCTGCAATTTCTGAGGCTGGTAACTCTAATGAACTTATCCTCTGCAGCAGAGGTAACTCTGGATCTTCCTTTCCTGTGGCTGTCCTCATGAGAGCCAGTTTCATCATAGTGCTTGATGGTTTTTGCGACTGCACTTGAAGAAACGTTCAAAGTTCTTGAAATGTTCTGTATTGACTGACCTTCATGTCTTAAAGTAATGATGGACTGTCATTTCTCTTTGATTATTTGAGCTATTCTTACCATAATATGGACTTGGTCTTTTACCAAATAGGGCTATCTTCTGTATACCAACCCTACCTTGTTACAACACAACTGATTGGCTCAAACGCATTAAGAAGGAAAGAAATTCCACAAATTAACTTTTAAGAAGGCACACCTGTTAATTGAAATGCATTCCAGGTGACTACCCCGTGAAGCTGGTTGAGAGAATGCCAAGAGTGTGCACAGCTGTCAAAGGGTGGCTATATTTTGATTTGTGTAACACTTTTTTGGTTACTACATGATTCCATAGGTGTTATTTCATAGTTTTGATGTCTTCACTATTATTCTACAAAGTAGAAACTAGTAAAAATTAAGAAAAACCCTTGAATGAGTAGGTGTGTCCAAACTTTTGACTGGTACTGTACAGTCGTTGTCAAAAGTTTTGAGAATGACACTAATACTAATTTTCACAAAGTCTGCTGCCTCAGTTTTGATGATGGCAATTTGCATATACTCCAGAATGTCATGAAGAGTGATCAGATGAATTGCAATTAATTGCAAAGTCCCTCTTTGCCAAGAAAATGAACTTAATCCCCAAAAAACATTTCCACTGCATTTCAGTCCTGTCACAAAAGGACCAGCTGTCATCATGTCAGTGATTCTCTCGTTAACACAGGTGAGAGTGTTGACGAGGACAAGGCTGGAGATCACTCTGTCATGCTGATTGAGTTAGAATAACAGACTGGAAGCTTTAAAAGGAGGGTGGTGCTTGAAATCATTGTTCTTCCTCTGTTAACCATGGTTACCTGCAAGGAAACACGTGCTGTCATCATTGCTTTGCACAAAAAGGGCTTCACAGGCAAGGATATTGCTGCTAGTAAGATTGCACATAAATCAACCATTTATCGGATCATCAAGAACTTCAAGGAGAGAGGTTCAATTGTTGTGAAGAAGGCGTCAGGGCGCCCAAGAAAGTCCAGTAAGCGCCAGGACCGTCTCCTAAAGTTGATTCAGCTGCGGGATCGGGGCACCACCAGTGCAGAGCTTGCTCAGGAATGGCAGCAGGCAGGTGTGAGTGCATCTGCACGCACAGTGAGGCGAATACTTTTGGAGGATGGCCTTGTGTCAAGAAGGGCAGCAAAGAAGCCACTTCTCTCCAGGAAAAACATCAGGGACAGACTGATATTCTGCAAAAGGTACAGGGATTGGACTGCTGAGGACTGGGGTAAAGTCATTTTCTCTGATGAATCCCCTTTCCGATTGTTTGGGGCATCCGGAAAACACCTTGTCCGGAGAAGACAAGGTGAGCGCTACCATCAGTCCTGTGTCATACCAACAGTAAAGCATCCTGAGACCATTCATGTGTGGGGTTGCTTCTCAGCCAAGGGAGTGGGCTCGCTCACAATTTTGCCTAAGAACACAGCCATGAATAAAGAACTTCTCCCAACCATCCAAGAACAGTTTGGTGACGACCAATGCCTTTTCCAGCATGATGGAGCACCTTGCCATAAGGCAAAAGTGATAACTAAGTGGCTCGGGGAACAAAACATCGACATTTTGGGTCCATGGCCAGGAAACTCCCCAGACCTTAATCCCATTGAGAAATTGTGGTCGATCCTCAAGAGGCGGGTGGACAAACAAAAACCCACAAATTCTGACAAACTCCAAGCATTGATTATGCAAGAATGGGCTGCCATCAGTCAGGATGTGGCCCAGAAGTTAATTGACAGCATGCCAGGGCGGATTGCAGAGGTCTTGAAAAAGAAGGGTCAACACTGCAAATATTGACTCTTTGCATAAACTTAATGTAATGGTCAATAAAAGCCTTTGACACTTATGGAATGCTTGTAATTATACTTCAGTATACCATAGTAACATCTGACAAAAATATCTCATAACACTGAAGCAGGGAACTTTGTGAAGACCAATACTTGTGTCATTCTCAAAACGTTTGACCACAACTGTAGATATAGCCTAAATAAGTTCAGGAGTACATATTTGCTTAACAAGTCATATAATAAGTTTAATGGACTCACTCTGTGTGCGATAATAGTGTTTAACATGATTTTTGAATGACTACCTAATTTCTGTACCCCACACATACAATTATCTGTAAGGTCCCCAGTCGAGCAGTGAATTTAAAACACAGATTCAACCACAAAGATCAGGTAGGTTTTCCAATGCCTCGCAAAAAGGCCACCTATTGGTAGATGGGTCAAATTTAAAAAATCAGACGTTTAATGTCCCTTTGAGCATGGTGAAGTTACTAATTACACTTTGGATGGTATATCAATACACCCAGTCACTACAAAGATACAGGGTCCTTCCTAACTCAGTTGCCGGAGAGGAAGGAAACCGCTCAAAGATTTCACAATGAGGCCAATGGTGACTTTAAAATAGTTACAGAGTTTTAAGGCTGTGATAGGTGAAAACTGAGGATGGATCAACAACATTGTAGTTACTCCACAATACTAACCTAAATCACAGAGTGAAAAGAAGGAAGCCTGTACAGAATAAAAATATTCAAAAACATGCATCCTGTTTGCAACAAGGCACTAAAATACTGCAAAAAATGTGGCAAAGCAATTGTATTTTTGTCCTGAATACAAAGTGTTATGTTTGGGCCAAATCCAATACAACACATTACTGAGTACCACTCTCCATATTTTCAAGCATAGTGGTGGATGCATCATGTTATGTGTATGCTTGTAATCGTTAAGGACTGGGGAGTTTTTCAGGATAAAATATAAATTGAATGGAGCTAAGCACAGGTAAAATCCTAGAGGAAAACCTGGTTCAGTCTGCTTTCCACCAGACTCTGGGAGATTAATTCACCTTTCAGCAGGACAATAACCTAAAACACAAGGCTAAATCTACACTGGAGTTGCTTACCAAGAAGACAGTGAATGTTCCTGAGTGGCCGAGTTACAGTTTTGACTTAAATCTGCTTCAAAATATCTGGCAAGACCTGAAAAAGGTTGTCAAGCAATGATCAACAAACAATTTGACAGAGCTGGAATGTATGTGGTAGTTACTAGCTGTGAGGCCCCAGTGACAGCTCTGTCAACGAGAGAGAGAGAGAGAGAGACCTGTGCTCCGGCTCTGCTCACATTCCTGACAGAACACTACAGAGACACCCAGAACTAAAACAAACTGATCGGTAAGTCATCTGACTCATCTGGGTGTGAAATACACATATGCACCATGTAATGTGCCTGGCCATACTAGTCATAAATCTAGCAATCACTCACTAATACAAAAAAATATTGCATACAAATTAGAGGAGCTTCTACACTGATAATATGAAAACAAAATAATCAGGTTCCTATTTCAAATAGTTGTTGTAGTCCATCAACAGCAGCAAGAATCACTACTTGTTAGTCTAGACTATTCCTAAAACTCTCGAATCCTCTCGTCGACAGAGTTAAACAAACGCAACAATAGGAATTCTAAGTGCGGACGGAAAGAAAAAAATGTGCGAGTCCTCTCAACCAACAGCAAACCTCTGCCTCTCTCTCCCCTTGCCAAGAAGGTTAAACAGTTTATTAAGAGACAACAAGACTGCCAGACTGACAGCGTCTGAGTGGCAGCTCAGGGTTTAATGCCATTTGATATTGGCTGTGACGCCAGTGCAGTGTGACGCCGTACGCTAGTGCGCGTTAAGAGAGCGTAGCATGTTTCTCCTCTCAGCAACCTGCCATTACCCTGAGCCCGCTAACGAGCACATTAGCCAAACACCAAACATGTCACACTATCCATAGGGGTCAAATCCAGGAGAGAAAACAGAAACGGTGGAAACAGAGTTGGCTAAAGGCCTACCTGTAAATAATATTTCTGAACATTATAATTCAGTGTATGACATTTTAACTTTCTTGGGGGTGTCAGAATACAACGTCTGTCTTTAAAAAAAAACATCACAAAAAAAATGCTTTCCAAATAATCAACTCCTGCACTTGAATGTCAATATAATAACTCTACTTTCTTATGAATAAAAATCGAAATAATAAGTAAGGCAACCGTCCATCCATTCCACACCCAAACCAACAGCGTGATTATTTCTGTGAGAGAAGAGCGGCTCAGCAAACACACCTCAATGGGTCCCCCGCTTCATTGTTAGGGGCATAATACAAGGAGACACTCTGGGCTGTCAGTGTTACCAAGTGAGCGGGGACCTGCCCAAATGTAACACAGGCCCGAGGGTTCCGTGTACACAGTCTGCTGCCGTGGGCTGTTGTCTCCTGCACTAGGTCCGCCTGAGAAACATTACTGTTTCTCTTCCCTTCACTTCTTCAACATGTCTGGTCCATTTAGTGTTGTTCTGTATTACTTGTCATTGTTAGGCAGAGGGACACAGGAATGGAACCTTACCTGTTTAGTCATGGAGTCAATGAGTCGTACATAAAAGTCCTGCTCTGTCCTGATGCCTAACACACAGAGAGAGAGAGAGAGAGAGAGAGAGAGAGAGAGAGAGAGAGAGAGAGAGAGAGAGAGAGAGAGAGAGAGAGAGAGAGAGAGAGAGAGAAAGAACAGGAAAAAATACATGAGTCACACACACAAACATAGATGCTGACAATGACTATGTAAGTGCCAAACTATGCATTGAGGCAACAAAGTTGACCTCATTGAAAATATTAAGGATACTCTATAGGCTAATTACATTTATTTTGGGGATGTAATTTACAACCTGTATTCTTAATCTAAGCAATTCACTTGTGTCAATAAATATATATTTTTCACCATGGGTGGGATTAAAACTAAATCAATTACAGAACTTCATCCTCCAAACTTCAGGAGGATCAGTCATTATTGAAAAATATATTTCAATAATGCTTGCGATTACAGTCACAATTTAGTTTCAATATTTCCCATGGATATTAGCAATGTTAGTGAATATAGTTAGTCTTTAAACAATATTTGCACAATTTGTGATGGATTAAGCAATAGTTATTGCCAAACACATATGTGAGACAAATCAAAAACAAAAAGTAAACTTAGGCCTATACTTCCAAGGCTGTAGTGACAACTGAATAGGCATAAATAATGTCACAATATATTGTTGCGCAATGGTTTATAGCCTATTCATTAATAAGCTTAACACGATCAAATATCAATAGTTTGCTAGACAGACTGTGAAGCTTCGCAATGTGATGGGAACAATGAAAACGACACCAATTGAAGCTTATAAAATAAACAGCATAGCCCATAAAAACAATAATACACAAACACACGATACAGGGACCTAAAAACAGTTCTCTTTTTTTGCTGTGAGACAAATAGCTGCTGACGGGGCCAAAAGATGAACCAAGCAAGGCCATTGTGGTCAAGGTACACTACACATGCTCGCAGGCATGAGAAATAACAAGCGCGAGACTGCTTATATGCGGAAATATTTAGCTATGATAATTGTTAATTATGAAAAGACAATTCAGGTAATGAGATTCAGAAAGCCGTAAAGTTGCATTACTTCTACACCAGGCTATTATTAATGATATAAATTGTTTTATTTTCTTTCACTCACAGTATGGACTTCTATAGCAACAGCCTACTGTTGATTACATTTTTTTATCCAAAATTAAACTTAGCCTGATCAAATATAACAATTACTTGATCTCAAATTAACTTAAAGATTACATTAGGGAAAAGGCTCAACTAAATGGCACCTGGGGTTGTTATTTATGTAGAATGTAATGCAAATCTTGTTTGTGGTATATGTATCCGCTTCCTGCGACTCAGAACATAAGCACAACATTGTCGACAGGAGAGTTGACCAATGTTGTACACTTACCATTACTGTAGAGAAGTTGCAGTCTGTAATGTATCCCATTGTTGGTCTTTTCTCCAGTGGATTCCTGTAAATGAGCAGATTTAAAGTGGAGTTCAACTCATTTCATTCAGATCTGATAAGATGGAAATTGCTGTGCTTGTGTTCAAATTAGACGGAACTCTCAGAAATAAGCTAGTGCATTGATTATAACTCGATAATAATTTGGGATTGGCGAAATGTAGCATAATTATTGTACACGTAGATTTTGTATTATTCAACAACCACTTATTTAGAACAGTATAGAAATTAGGCTCTGTTTTCATGGCTGAAGGTGAGAACCATCTCAAAAAGAACCATCTCAAAAATACATTGCAGTAATTATGCTACTTAATGTAGTGCTACTAGAAAAATACATATAAGCTGGTTTATTGGAAATTAGGAGAATTTATGGAACAAGTGGTTGTATTATTTTTATTAAGCCTATTTTTTATGTACTGAAATGCACAAAATCATTGCCCAAAATATTTCCATAGCAGTAGGCTAAATATTGGTATTTTGTAATGAGAAAAACACATTGAGTTTATTTGTATTATGTCAAATATTTTATATTATTTTAAACAAGTATACATATTTAGAGATATAACGACAATAAGGAAATAACTTGTAAACTTCAAAAGACAAATATTATTCTACAAATATTATTTTACAAATATATAATTATTAGTATTATTAGTATTATTCTTTACATTATTAGTATAATTAGGTCCATTTTTATTTGGATACACTTTTATTACTATTAGCCTATTACGAGCATGTAGTCTAATTGCCATAAACATGTGGAAATATTTATAAATCTTCGCTAAATAAATACACAGGTCTTTACATAGGTTGAATGGGTTTTTAATTTAAAATGAGATTCGTCTGATACAGCTATGCTTATTATATAATTGTCAAAATGTGGATGTGGGACAATTTAGTGTGCATGCAGAAGCTGATAATTTTTTTTATTTTTAAATCACTCACCTTTTCCTTCTCGATAAAACCGAGGAAAGACGTCCTTTCGATTTCCACTGGCTGTCCTTGTCTGTCATATAGAGCCAAAACGAAGTGAAAGAAGTTGGATTTCCTTAGATTTGATGGCGGTTGCTTCTCAAAGTGCGCCCGGGCAAGACCCACTCCACTGTGGATAGACATGCAAGGGGTATTCGTTGTTAGAGCATTACCAGACTTAAACGTATGAAATAAGTTCTTAGCCTCTTTAGAGTAAAACTTGTGTAAGTCCTGTTCATATTTGCGAAGCGAATCGTGTAAGTCCTGTTCATATTTGCGAAGCGAATCGTGTAAGTCCTGTTCATATTTGCGAAGCGAATCGTGTAAGTCCTGTTCATATTTGCGAAGCGAATCGTGTAAGTCCTGTTCATATTTGCGAAGCGAACCTTTTGATACTTGCCTCATTTTAAACAGTGCGACAAATAGCCTAATTTGGAAAATTCATGTATTGAAGTGGGCTCTTTTTATGATGAGGTTTAGTTGATATGCCTGTCAATATTCTAGGCTCTTGGCATTGATAGACCTACGCAAGCCTATATAAGACACATATTTCCATGGCCAATTTATTAACATGTTTTTATTATCATGATTTTATAGTTATTATATTCTAACTATTATGACCACTATTTTAACTGTTCTGTCTAACTAAACTGTAGACTATGTCCAATTAACCAGTAGAGTATAGAAGTCATCCATTAGGCTATATGCTGAACTCCCATTGGTGAGGGGAGCATCGACACGGCGGGGGCAAAGAAAACTTAAACAATTATTCGAGCACAAAGCATGTACGCTAAACTGCAAGTGTAGCGACACAAATAATTTGGTACATTGAAAATATAGTTTCCCAAAACAGTGTGGACCGTGGACCATCCGTGCGCTGGTTGAGCCTTCGCGCCGGGAGGAAGATGCTGTCTCCGGCTTCTTACCTTTGAGCGGCCGTGTTCGCGTCCAACACCCCCGCTCCCTGCATCCATGTCCGAACTGCGTTCATCCCGGATCCGATGGGTTCCTCTTTCAAACTACTCCCACTCCTCTGGATGCTCTCCTGAATCCCAAACATTAACAAATCGCGCTCCCTCTCTCTGTTTACCAAGTGTCCCAAAATTAGTTTTCTCTAATCACACAGGTAAAAGGCGGGCGTGGACGTGAGATAGTGCTGGGTCCGTGTTGAAGCCAGTGACAGCGTGTCTGTTTACTTTAAACCAAGAGAAAAAGACGAAAAGAGTCCAAAGACGAGTTATCGAAATCCAGGTGTCTCAGGCACCAAAATCACTTCAAACAGTGATAAAAAAGACAAACGAGCGAAACGCAAGACAGCGCAAATGAACAAAATCTCACTCGAGGTTTTGACGATGTCGCTCCTGTATTGAGGATACGTGCTCTATGAGCTCTGGTGTCAGTGGGATCAACTAGAGCTTTCAGATTGTGCTAGATCAAATATCATCATCCCTTTTCTCTCTCTGTTTCCTTTTTCCAATGATCTCTGTCAAATGGAAATGAATAAGAAATTGGAAATCAAGAAGAGGAGGACCCTTGTGGCGGCAGATCCCGTGTTGTTCCTCTTGTTAAAATGGGAGTGATTTGTGTCCCTTCCCAAAGGAATCCTATTTGACTATCTCTGAGAACTAAACACAAGCACACCAGCCCCAGAGGGAAGAGGGAGAGACTGTAAGAGGCGGGCTGCCCCCAAACAAAGACGAGCCAAGTGTCAGATACGCCCAACCACGGCTCGCCTCATTAGGCGATATATTTAAGGCCGCCCACTTCCCTTACCTCCACCGCACCACGGTCGCACTCTCGCAGCTGAAGTCAGAGATCACTCTAAAGGAGCTCTCGGAGAATGTTGCCAAAGATTACTCCATATCGAAAAATTGGTTGCATGAATTGAAGCGTATAGAGAGGAAATTCTGATTAGTTCGGATATGTCTTGAAAACGTGTCTGACTGTGTAGCCCCCAGTGAGAGATTTCTGCATCAGTTTTGGATAAAGCACGGATACGTTTCTTATTATGGGGAAAATATTTTTTTTTACAACTTTGTTCAATATATCCGCTATTAGGCTCTCATTGTGTGGCCGCAGTAGAGAGGGGAGAGGAGACGCGTTTGAGCACACCGGAATCTTTGTCTCGATGAAACGATGAATGTAGGCTTAGCTAGGCTAGTCAAAAGTATTAAACCATAGATGTCAACCCAAGGTCCAAGTATGTGAAAACATTCTAACACAATTGTAAGACTTTGCATAGATGTCCATACTTCACGCATGCAGATGCACTAGTGAAGTTTACACTATTTTACACACTTTAATATACCCAACTGCAATATAGGAATACAGAACAACATGTAGCCTAACTGTTTATTTAATTTAGAAACAATATTTATCCTTATGTGTAGACCTACGTGCTTGCGTCCAACTCATGCAATACATATTTTATTTAAACAAACTAATGCTGACTTTCAGAACCCTTATCATGCAGGCGAAAAAAGCTCGTGCCTTTCAAATGTGTGACTGCATTTCAGGCTATGTGATAGGCAAATATATCAAGGTTACAGTCGTGAGATGAGTTCAGAAAATGTGATAAGCAGGGCTAATATCAAGACATGGTGTTGAACATTTTTTGTTATGAGAAAATTGGATTGCAGTTGTGGTCTCAGGACCAAGCTCTGCTTTCATGTGGTGGAGAAATGCGGCAGACAGGCAGAGTTGTTCCACAAAGCAGAGACTATCCTCCGTCTTTCCACTTAGTTGTATACAATTGTTTCACCTCATTTATGAAACCCATATGGTATGAAACAAAACATATTCACGGTTCCAATTTAAATGTAACTGTTTATGCTAACGCCACAAGAAGCGCCGAGACAAACAGTGACAATAACAATAATTAGCTCGGAATAACAACGAGGCATAATTGTTACCAGATTCCTCGTCTTTGCCTTTCTCTCTGAGTCTGCTATTTATCGGCGATAAATAAATAGGCTGAAATAGGCTATGACTACTTTGCAGAGAGAGAGAGAAAAACTCTTGATTAATAATTGAATTAATCATGGTTTAGGCACATAATACAAAATAAAAAAACGAATGACGTGGACTATTGAAAGAGGTCTACATTTCCCCCGTTACATTTTTCCTGTCGCTATACATGACACCTTTTGACCTTATTGGGCTGAGTTATTTTATAGCCTACAGAGACAAGAGAAAATGTCAAACCGTTTTCCTCTTCTCTGTGAATGACTGACACACCTGAGCCATGGATATATTTTACCCCCACTATCCTCCAAAGTTTTCACACAAGGCTTAATCTAATTCCTTCACAGACTTCCAACCCACACATCTAAATGGCCCAGTGCACAATACAGATAAAACAAGCATATGTTTCTTAGCCTAACAGTATCATAATATATTAGGTATATTAGTAAGATGAATACATATTATTTGAGTCTCTCATTTGAATAAAGGCCTAAACCAATGAAAAAAAAAATAGCATACAATGTATCAGAATGCATTGTCAACTCAATGTTTACATATATTTCAGTTTTTTGTTTTAAAATCAGATACATTTCACAATAAACTAGCCTCCAACACACTATACTATAGCCTACTAGAATGGAGCAAAGTCCCATTCAATTAGACTGCATCTAGTCGCTCTAATCCAGAGCGACTGAAGCTCAAGAGCACATCAACTGATTTTTTAACTAGTAGGCTTAGGGGATTCGAACCAGCTACTGCTTGGATACTGGCCCAACGCTCTTAACCACTAGGCTACCTATTGCCAATTAATACAAGTTGGTTTTGTGGGTGCTGATGATAGGCTACACGGGTTGATAATGCTTGTGCGGAGGTAGGCTATACTATACTCCCTCCCCACTGTCTTTCCTCGGTAAATTGGTGATTCCATCATCATACGTTGGTGGCGTCATAAAGTTGAGATGCAAATGCGGCTCCCTCCCGTGGTCAATAGGCATCATGTCTTGGATGGATAAATGGCAACGGAGGAAAATAAGGCTGCGTTTACACAGGCAGCCCAATTCTGATATGTTTCCCCACTAATTGGTATTTTGACCAATCACATCAGATCTTTACACATCAGATCTTTTTCAAACATAATCTGATTGGTCAAAAGACCAATTAGTGAGAGAAAAAATATAAGTATTGGGCTGCCTGTGTAAACGCAGCTGAGGCACATTTTAGGCACCTGGCACACTGTCCTGCTGCTAATAGTTTCTATATCAATTATTTCGTGCTACTCCTAGCCAACTGCCATTTATCAACTGCCATTCTCTTGTATAGGCCTACGTCGTAGTAGGCTGCATTGAGTTGCTGTGTTTAATTGTAACATTCTGTCTGATAGTGTGGAGTTGGCATAGGACACTGGCTAAACATTAAAACAGGATAATATACTGAATTTAGACGAATACTTGTAGAACGTTTACCACAGACTGGCCTACTATTTCACCGTCTGCAGATGGTCTTGGAGTGCAAGGATTTTAGACCTTCAAAAGTGATGAAACCCCGCCACCGTGTGTCCAAGATGTCTCCTCGGGAGGCACAATCAATGCATCAAAAGTCGATGTATTCTAGATAAAAGTTTAATTTGAGCACAAGATGCAAACTAAGCGTATAGAGGTCATACATTTAAACACAAAATACCAGTTAGTCATTTTTTTTGGTGGGGTTATGTATTTATTTATTTTGGGTCGAGGGCACCTATCTTTGACATTAATAGCTGATGTGACCGCATAGGGGTTTGGGCAGCGCTATTTAGCCCCATCGCCATTTAAAATAGTAGGTTTACATTTCTTCGAGTTTATTGGCAGTACAAACTGAAAAGTGCACACTGTCACGTACAGTGTTGGAGTGTACCCCGTACAGGCATAAAGCCAAAGTTGGTGATTTAGACCTACTGCCACCTGCAGTGCCGGAACATGTTTGCTGCAGGAGTATACATTATTGGTTGATCAGTCCTGCAGACCTGTGATCCCATACGAAGTCCATCAGTTGAAAACTTTAAAATGGTGAATGTCCTCCACGCTGCTGCCCATGCCATAACAGGCTTTTGTGGCCAAGTGCACCTAAAATCAAATCAAATTGTATTTGTCACATGCTTTGTAAACAACAGTGAAATGCTTACATATGGGCCCTGCCCAACAATGTAGAGTTCAAATAATAAATAGAAAGATTAGAAAAATGATAACAAATGTAACTTGGTTATATACACGTATCTATTCTATGGTCTTAACATCACCATCTCGGATAGCTTTACAGCCTGTTGTAACCATGCATGTAGACTAGCCAAAGGTTTGTCGTCATTGAAAATGAAAAAGGAAGACCAAAGACATTTAACGTTTTCTGGATTTCTTTATTAGTAAAAAAAAAACAGTTTCATATATATGAAAATATCAAATCGCTAAATGTAATAACTACATCCAGAATAACTTTGAGATTGAGACAAAAAGGACTGACTGGAGAACCTCCAATTCCAAAATGTACTGAAAAACTAGCTCAAAATTGGCCACACTGATCTGACCCTGAATCACAAAAAAAGAGGATTATAGAATCGAGATCTTTCTGATACAGATTCAACGTTTTGAAAAACTGGGCCCTGAGGTTCATATTACAAGGAAATCATGACATCTACTTAGAGATCAAAGTGCAGAGAAAGATCTCTACAGAGTAATAGTGCATAACCAAATATTGTCCTCATGGGAGCTTGGACTTCTACTCCAAATCGCACATCTTAGCAGTGGTTCCATCATAAAACGAAAGCCCAGGATAAAGAGGCTCATTGAATGTGGTCTGGATTCTGTGGAGGAGGGTCATTGTGTCAGAGAAGCTGTAGAAGGACAGAATTCCTGCCTTGTAGTCCAGGTATACCCCAACTCTGGAGGACTGTGGGGCTAACGCTACAATCTTTACATTATTGTGCCTGAACCAGTAACCCTGAGTAATGCAATCTAAACTCCAGGATTGATCATTATCACCAAATCCTCCCAATAACAACTTCCACACAGAGCCTCTCTACACAGCACCTGCCAGCTATAATTAAATCTCTCTAGATGCTCAGGATATGGCTGCTTTTCTGATGTAGCCATTGCCTTTCTGTCATCCTCAGACAGAGAGAGGTTCATTTGTGCTGTGCTTGGGTCCAAAGGCGACAGGAATCTGGAAGAGTATGGCCGAGTCTCAAATCAGATCAGTCTCAAATGTCTCTACTTAGGGTTTTAGGGGAGTATTAGTAGAGAGAAAATGTTAACTACTTTAGGATAAAGAAAGGTACATTGTAAGAATTCAGCTCTTGTCTCAGGCTCTGGTGGGAGCAAAACATCCACCCGATTCACTACAGACAAACACAAATATATTTTTTATAGAAAAAGTGTTGGCATCTCCCAAAAAGACCACAACAATAGTTCTCAGTGCACAGGTGCTCTTATTTATTAAAAAGCTGACTAGCAGCGGTGTGGACTCCAGTCATATGACTTGACCTCGACAATGACTCCAGTCACAAATTTGATGACTTGAGACTGGACTTGATAGAAAATAAAATAACTTGAGACTTGACTTGGACTTGAAGCCTCACGACTCGATTTTGACTTGAGACTGATGACTTGAAATAATCTGGCCAGGTTTTGTAAGGTTTGTCACTTATTTTGTGGCACCGAATCTCCGTGCATTAATCTCCATGCAGCCAGAGACAGTCGTTTGCAAAAAACGTGCAAAAGATTGACTAGTGAAAGGCACACTCGACCCTCTGATTCGACCAGCAAACGGTCAATCAACACAGGTCGGGTGAGCTAGTGGTTCTCAGTAGGAGTCCGTGACGATACTTTTTTGGGGGTCGCGAGTGTGAAACTGAATGGGAAAAATATATGTTTTTTTCATACATATTTTAATAGGGTACATAGGTATAGCCTACCATTTGTAACTTATATTTCTACCTTTGCCTATTCGAGTTGGTCACTAACATATTCTGGCGAATTTATTACGATTTTTGTGAGGAAAAAATGATCGATCATGCTTGCTCAGGACTCTAGAGAAGTGACATGATATCCCTAGTTGATATTGACTGCTAATAGGAATAACGTTCAGCTCAAAATGCAGGTGTAAAACTCAGTTTATTTCTGTATCTTGCGTTCTGAAAATGCATCACCATTCATGGCTGTAATGAAAGGCTACATTTGCGCAGCGATTGTGTGCGCGTATGCATCTCCAAAATAATATGAACTGTTTACTTTGCAAGCTCACCAGCAATGGGGCAACAACCAGCAATTATTAGCATATGCCTATGTAGCCGGCGCGGTCTGCTCGTTGCCGACTACTGCGTTGTGTTCCGGTGCACTGAAGACAAGACACTGGCGTACTTGAAGGCACTTTATTGTGTACAACTCTCTCAATCTGTTCAACATCAAGGAGAGAAAATTTTCAAAACTCTACCCTCGACCAGAATCCGCCTCTCTCAGTCGAGTAGAATGCAGACTGAGTATAATCACATTCAAAAATCCAAGGAATCAAATACAACATAATTGGAAAATAAACATCGCATCTGGTGTATATCTTATGTATGTGTCATATTGCATGTTATCTCTGCCAAAAACTCTGAGCTTTTAGCCTTTACATTAATACTGTGCAACATGACATAAACCATCTTTCAAATAGGTAATATATACAGTAATATGCACGAAGCAACATGTAATCCTTCACATTTGTGCTTTTCAGTGCCATTAAACACTAATCAATACATGAACACATTTTAAATGAACACATTTTTTTATTTTATTATTATTTTTAACCTGATATAGGGAATACATACCTGTTCAACATCAAGGAGAGAAAATGTTCAAAACTCTCCCCTCGACCAGAATCCGCCTAACATAAAAAAAACAACTGAAACGTGGGCTTCAACACAAGAGGATAGAATGAAGATCGCTAACTTACAGCTAAACAAAACACGAGGTTAGCTAAGTTAGCAATTTCTCAACCTCTCAAAAATAGCTAAATTCACGACACAGCTTGATTAAATGTATGTACACTCATCATATAATATACATACAAGTTACTATGTGCACTGAAACGTTTTAGTTTTAACAGGTATATCAAGTTTATATCACGCCGAAGTGAACACATACCTCTCTCAGTCGAGTAGAATGCAGACTGAGAAAAGCATGAGACAACTCCGCATATAACCAAACCAACAATCTAGAGGGCGCACATACACAACTAACTCTCCCAATATCTGTAAACTACACGAAATGCTGAACAATACAATATTTTGGTGAAATCAACTCACAAAATAAAATAAAAAATAGAAAATGAACGGTTGCAAAAATCTGTAATTCTTTGACCTGTTACACCTACTGGTCTTTTGGTATGTACAAATTGCTTGAAATTGATAATTTAGTTATGAAGCTTGCATTTTGGAATTTGTTGTTCAAAAAAATTATTGCATAATTATGTGTTGTAGACTAAATGATGAAAAGGACCGTCTGTTAGCCTCAATAAATAGACAAAGATTTGTTGTTGAACAAGTCATTGCATGTACAGACACAAGTCATTGCATGTACAGACACAAGTCATTGCATGTACAAACACAAGCCATTGCATGTACAGACACAAGTCATTGCATGTACAGACACAAGTCATTGCATGTACAGACACAAGTCATTGCATGTACAGACACAAGTCATTGCATGTACAGACACAAGTCATTGCATGTACAGACACAAGCCATTGCATGTACAGACACAAGTCATTGCATGTACAGACACAAGTCATTGCATGTACAGACAAGTCATTGCATGTACAGACACAAGTCATTGCATGTACAGACACAAGTCATTGCATGTACAGACACAAGTCATTGCATGTACAGACACAAGTCATTGCATGTACAGACACAAGCCATTGCATTTACAGACACAAGTCATTGCATGTACAGACACAAGTCATTGCATGTACAGACACAAGTCATTGCATGTACAGACACAAGTCATTGCATGTACAGACACGTGACTTGAAAAAACTTGACTACTCCTCTTGCTCTTATTATGCATGACTTGGACTTGACTCAAGACTCAACCCGTTCTACTTGGGACTTGACTCAAGCTTTTCAATCGAACGCTGCTGGCACCCGCCCACCCGACTAAAATCACCACTCTCGATGGGTCTGACCTAGAGTATGTGGACAACTACAAATACCTAGGTGTCTGGTTAGACTGTAAACTCTCCTTCCAGACTCACATAAAGAATCTCCAATCCAAAGTGAAATCTAGAATCGGCTTCCTATTTCGCAACAAAGCCTCCTTCACTCATGCTGCCAAACATGCCCTCGTAAAACTGACTATCCTACCGATCCTTGACTTCGGCGATGTCATTTACAAAATAGCCTCCAACACTCTACTCAGCAAATTGGATGTAGTCTATCACAGTGCCATCCGTTTTGTCTCCAAAGCCCCATACACTACCCACCACTGTGACCTGTACGCTCTTGTTGGCTGGTCCTCACTACATGTTCGTCGTCAAACCCACTGGCTCCAGGCCATCTATAAATCATTGCTAGGCAAATCCCCGCCTTATCTTAGCTCATTGGTCACCATAGCAGCACCCACCCGTAGTCTGCGCTCCAGCAGGTATATCTCACTGGTCATTCCCAAAGCCAACACCTCCTTTGGCCGCCATTCCTTCCAGTTCTCTGCTGCCAATGACTGGAACGAATTGCAAAAATCTCTGAAGCTGGAGACTCTTATCTCCCTCACTAACTTTAAGCATCAGTTGTCAGAGCACCTTACCGATCACTGCACCTGTACACAGCCCATCTGAAATTAGCCCACCCAACTACCTCATCCCTATATTGTTATTTATTTTGCTCTTTTGCACCCCAGTATCTCTATTTGCACATAATCTCTTGCACATCTAGCATTCCAGTGTTAATACTATTGTAATTATTTTGCACTATAGCCTATTTATTGCCTTACCTCCATAACTTGCTATATTTGCACACACTGTATATATATTTTCTGTTGTATTTTTGACTTTGTTTTTTTACCCCATATGTAACTCTGTGTTGTTTTTATCGCACTGCTTTGCTTTATCTTGGCCAGGTCGCAGTTGTAAATGAGAACTTGTTCTCAACTGGCTTACCTGGTTAAATAAAGGTGAAATAAAAAAAAATAAAAGACTCAACCCGTTCTACTTGGGACTTGACTCAAGACTCAACCCGTTCTACTTGGGACTTGACTCAAGACTCAACCCGTTCTACTTGGGACTTGACTCGAGATTCAACCCGTTCTACTTGGGACTTGACTCAAGACTCAACCCGTTCTACTTGGGACTTGACTCAAGACTCAACCCGTTCTACTTGGGACTTGACTCAAGACTCAACCCGTTCTACTTGGGACTTGACTCAAGACTCAACCCGTTCTACTTGGGACTTGACTCAAGACTCAACCCGTTCTACTTGGGACTTGACTCAAGACTCAACCCGTTCTACTTGGGACTTGACTCGAGACTCAACCCGTTCTACTTGGGACTTGACTCAAGACTCAACCCGTTCTACTTGGGACTTGACTTGAGACTCAACCCGTTCTACTTGGGACTTGACTCAAGACTCAACCCGTTCTACTTGGGACTTGACTTGAGACTCAACCCGTTTTTACTTGGGACTTGACTTGAGACTCGGACCTTGTGACTTGAGACTTGATTGTGACTCGAATAATAATGACTTGGTCCCACCTCTACTGACGCGTTTCAACTTCAAATCAGTCTTTGTCAAAGCAAATATATTTTTAATCCGTCTAAAATTAGAGACCACTATTGGTACAGTATTTTACTGACCTGTGGTGGAGATCTTGGACCATTCCCCCTCAAGAAAGTATTCCACGGCCTCTGTCAACTCAGACATAGCCTTACTCACATCTCTAAAGTAGAGAGCAGGATATACATGGATGCTGGGTAAGTCTGAAACAGTGGAGGCTCCTCAGAGGAGGAAGGGGAGGACCATCCTCCTCAGTGAAATTTCATAAACATTTAAATAGTGAAATACAAAATCCTTATCCTTTTTAGATAAAACAATAATAAATATATATGTCACCAAATAATTGATTAAAACACACTGTTTTGCAATGAAGGTCTATAGTAACTTCGACAGCACTCTCTGGGGTAGCACCATGGTGTAGCGGAGGACAGCTAGTTTCCGTCCTCCTCTGGGTACATTGACTTCAATACAAAACCTAGGAGGCTCGTAGGCGTCATCCCCTTCCATAGACCTACATGGTAACTATGACCACTTCCGGAGGATGACCTGCAACCAATCAAAGCTTTTGCAGTATGAACTGACATGTTGTCCATCCAATCATAGGATTAGGATCAGAGAACGAACCTAGCATGTTGTATTGGGGTTGTGCAGCAGAGCATTATGGGGGGGGGGGGAGGGGGGGGTACTTTTTTGGAAAGTATGAGCCTTGGGTGAAAGAGGGGTACAGTGACCTGAAGAACATCGATCGTTAAGCTACAGTTGAAGTCGGAAGTTTAAATCCCTGTCTTAGGTCAGTTAGGATCACCACTTTATTTTAAGAATGTGAAATGTCAGAATAATAGTAGAGAGAATGATTTATTTAAACTTTTATTTATTTCATCACATTCCCAGTGGGTCAGAGGTTTACATACACTCCATTAGTATTTGGTAGCCTTGCCTTTAAATTGTTTAACTTGGGTCAAACGTTTCGGGTAGCCTTCCACAAGCTTCCCACAATAGGTTGGGTGACATTTGGCCCATTCCTCCTGACAGAGCTGGTGTAACTGAGTCAGGTTTGTAGGCCTCCTTGCTTGCACACGCTTTTTCAGTTCTGCCCACACGTTTTCTATAGGATTGAGGTCAGGGCTTTGTGATGGCCACTCCAATATCTTTACTTTGTTGTCCTTAAGCAATTTTGCCACAACTTTGGAAGTATGCTTGGGGTCATTGTCCATTCGAAGACCCATTTGCGACCAAGCTTTAACTTCCTGAGATGTTGCTTCAATATATCCACATCATTTTCCTTCCTCATGATGCCATCTATTCTGTGAAGTGCACCAATCCCTCCTGCAGCAAAGCACCTCCACAGCATGCTGCCACCCCTGTGCTTCATGGTTGGGATGCTGTTCTTTGGCTTGCAAGCGTCCCCCTTTTTCCTCTAAACATAACGATGGTCATTATGGCCAAACAGTTCTATTTTTGTTTCATCAGACCAGAGGACATTTCTCCAAAAAGTACGATCTTTGTCCCCATGTGCAGTTGCAAACCGTAGTCTGGCTTTTTTATGGCGGTTTTGGAGCAGTGACTTCTTCCTTGCTGAGCGGCCTTTCAGGTTATGTCGATATAGGACTTGTTTTACTGTGGATATAGATACTTTTGTACCTGTTTCCTCCAGCATCTTCACAAGGTAATTTGCTGTTGTTCTGGGATTGATTTGCACTTTTCGCACCAAAGTACGTTCATCTCTAGGAGACAGAACGCGTCTCCTTCCTGAGCGGTATGACGGCTGCGTGGTCCCATGGTGTTTATACTTGCGTACTATTGTTTGTACAGATGAACGTGGTACCTTCAGGCATTTGGAAATTGCTCCCAAGGATGAACCAGACTTGTGGAGGTCTACCATTTTATTTCTGAGGTCTTGGCTGATTTATTTAGATTTTCCCATGATGTCAAGCAAAGAGGCAGAGTTTGAAGGTAGGCCTTGAAATACATCCACAGGTACACTTCCAATTGACTCAAATGATGTCAATTAGCCTATCAGAAGCTTCTAAAGCAATGACATCATTTCTGGAATTTGCCAAGCTGTTTAAAGGCACAGTCAACTTAGTGTAACTTCTGACCCACTGGAATTGTGATACAGTGAATTATAAGTGAAATAATCTGTCTGTAAACAATTGTTGGAAAAGTTAACTTGTGTCATGCACAAAGTAGATGTCCTAACCGACTTGCCAAAACTATAGTTTGTTAACAGGAAATTTGTGGAGTGGTTGAAAAACAAGTTTTAATGACTCCAACCTAAGTGTATGTAAACTTCCGACTTCAACTGTAAATGGCCAACAAAAGCAGGGAGCATATAAAAGCCCACATCAGATTCAAGCTTCTGGGAAAAAGCCGCATCGATCATGACGAAGGTCTGCGTATTCAAACTGCGCAACACAACGAGGAAGTAAGAAGAAACAGGGATGTTCTCAAGCGGCTTATCAACACCACTGTGTTTTTGGGCATGCAATAATTGACTTTTAGAGGGCACGACGAGAGGGAAAGTTCCGCTAACAAGTGCAACTACAAGGAGCTTGCAGCGTTAATTGCACGTTACGATGCTTTACTTGCTGAACATATGGAACTTTCTACTGTCTTTTCTGGGATGTCGAAATTAATTCAGAATGATTTTATAGCTTCCATCGCATCATCCATTAAAAGTTAGATTAAAGAGAGAGGTTGACGCAGCACATTTTTTCGCACGCTCAAGTAGGCTTTCCAATTTTCTACGGTATTTATTTAGCAGAGATGATAACACAATCACTCAGGACAGACACAAGCAAAAACTCATTACATACATGTTGCAGCAGCCTAGGCTACACCTAAACATTAGAGATCTGACATACAGCCTATATGCGCTGTCCATTTGGTCAGGGTAACTCATTGGTAACGTTATGTATTTATAGTCCATTTGTGTGTCAGGAGAAAATGTGAATGTGATACAATTTGGTTTATATTCCAAATTGGGCTGGCTAGGCTGCCTATACGTTTGCAATCAAAAATTATTAACTGGAATTAATCAATCAACATAATAGTGATGACAGATGTGAGTAAATGTTTTATAAGGCGTACAGTTGCATAGGCCTGCATGACGCAAACATGCATAAAGCAAGCTCAGCCCTGTGAGTTCTATTGTCTATCAGTTGTTGTCTCTGTGTCTGGGTAGAGGAAATCCCCCTACTAATCTAGTCTAAATATAATTCATATGAACAAGTATAAGGTTGCTGCAGTTTGACAGGGTTTTCACATTATTACACATCAATGATTTTACTCCTTGCTTGGACTAACTCATTCTTAGGTCTTTTGTCTAACTGTGTAGTGTTATTGTTTTGTGTCTTCCCAGTCAAATCATGGTCTGCACTGAAGTCAAGCCTCTGAACACCTCAAGTCATGCCTCATACCCTCATTCAATCACTGCTGTGATCCCTTCCAAAAACAGTGTAAGTAGCCCTCTCATTCCCATTCCCCATAATATTGTATGAAAAATGTATGCACTCACTAACTGTAAGTCGCTCTGAAAAAGAGCGTCTGCTAAATGACTAAAATGTAAATGTAAAATGTATTGTACTATAAATGTCTTTATTAAATGGTTTAGGTTAAATAATTACTCTGACAATTTTTGAAACACACTTTGACGTCTCCGTGCGTTCCACGCCTATAACGTGGGTCTCCCATCCTCCACAATTTTTCAATTCACCAGCCTCCACTGGTCTGAAGGTATGTTGAGACTGGAGAGAGACGGATATTCCTGGACGGAGAGAAATACAGAGAGACAGGGTGAACAAAGGATTGAGGTAATGTATTGATTTGTTAATGAATTGGTTAGTGCAGTTTCCTGTTTGTTATGATGAGTTTCTGGCATCGAGAAGTTCATGAGGTAAGAGAGTAGTCGACACTCATATGGGGAGTTGATTTAGTCATTATTTAATTCAGTACTGCATTCAATGACAGGCGGTACGGACGTAGCCTCCTGCCATCTGAATGACTTCCATAGAAAATCTCTCAGTTTATAGAATGCCCTTCCGATCTACTTCTGTCCCACACAGTTGCCAACCATTATTGACTGTCACTCATCTTACTACAATAGCATCCACATACTTGGTATCGTGTATCACCTAGCCAGGCCAGTCCCTTACGTACCCCTCCTAAGATTAGCAACAGTGGCCACCAATCTATCTTGGCACACCGACACTCTGTCACTAACCCGTGACACCAATATCACATGGCGTGTCCTTGTCCTCTGTCCCACATGCAGCTTATGAGTTTTACATACATTAATGAATCTTGTATCACAAATCATTATAACACTGTTGATATTCCTTTTTTTTTTATTACAAATGCAGGTGCAGTGTAGTTACCTGGAGGAAATGGATGTGATCATCTATGTATGAGAGCTGCTCCAACTCAGCATCTTTCCTCCTCAGCTCAGCTATCTCCTGCTCCAGTTGCTTCACGAGTCCTTCAGCCAAACTCACTTGAGCCTTTTCCTGGGCTCTGATCAACTCCTTCACCTCAGAGCGCCTTCTCTCAATGTAGTTGATCGGCTCAGTAAAGATCCTATCACTGTCCTCTACTGATGCTTGTGCAGGGCGCTGTTAGGACACCGGAATTAAAGCGAAGGCTCCCCCCCAAAAAAGACAAGGGGTTGACTGATGCTTCTGGTTGTAGCAGGCACACACTATCCCATGTTCTATTAAAAGGCTGTTAGACGTAGCGAGAGTAGATCAATACTCACAATGAGAGACGCTATAGCTTGTTTGAGATCCTTCAGTTCCTTTTTCTTTTTCTCTGCTTGACTTCCTGGTGACTCCTCCTCAGGAGGTTAGTGGAGAAACGTAGTGGGCGAGTTTGTTTTGCACAGCTGGAGGATTCCGTACTATTTAAGCAGCGAAGGCGGAGTTTGCCGTTGTAATCGAATACCGGGAGCGGCAAATGTTGTCAACTATAACGCGACAGATAAGGGAGACATTTCAGACAGATAAAAACAGCAGGAATCGTTTCTATAACTAATGACAGACGACACCATGACACTGCTCCATTTGCCTCCGATGCAAATGATCAGAAGTTAGTTTGTCTCTACCACGTGCATTTTGTTGTTTTGTTTTAGACTCCCTCGTAGCAGACCTTACCGTTGGTTTTGAGCAGAGGTTAAGTGGGTTGAAATCTTCCTATAACTCAGACAAACATGACGTGAATGCCAAAATGGGGATTGAGAAAACACGGTCATAACCATGTCATAACAGCTGACATAACTTGTCATAATATGGTCACAACACTGTCATGACTCATATTTACACCTGTTGTGACATATTGCATTATTTGTCAAAACCCACATTAAAAAAAAAATCCCTACCATGAAGCTCCTTTCTTTTGAAAGCTTCTCTTAAATCCTTTGTTTTTGTTGTAATGAATTCTTTAGTCATGTTTTTTTCATCATATTTTTAATAACTTGTAGAAAATACACTGACACAGTCATGAAGCACTAGGACCATCCTGTGTCACTTTACTTGGCCTAAGAAAATAAACTTTATGACACTGTCAAGAAGCATTATAACCATCATAATTATATAAACCAGATAGGCCTATCACAGGCCCTTATATCAGTCAAAAAGAGGGTGTCTTGTCCTGCTCCTGAAATCTACTCCTGCATTCATCAGCAACAGAGCATTGGCGTAGGTGCATGTCTGACATCAATGTGTGTGCAATTACAATGGATAATTGAACATGGTCAATTTAAAAGATCTATAACATAAACATACGGTTGACGCGTAGGCTATGGTGTAATGGAATGTTTTGCCTTGTGTGGTAGGTTGACACTCTTCTGCAAGTGTCATAACCAGCCATAAAGCACAATATATGTCACAACAGGTCTAAATATATTCGTCATGACAGTATTATGACCACATTATAACAAGTTATGTCAGCTGCTATTACATATGACACGGTTATGACCGTGTTATGACACTTGGTGTCAAGTAAAGTGTTACCGAAAAACAATACTTGTAAAATAGCTCAAAGAAACTGGGTAGGATGGGTGGGAGGTACCCAATTGTCTTACTTGGGTAAAAGTAAAATATAACTTAATAGAAAATGACTAAAGTAAAAGTCACCCAGTAAAACACTACTTGAGTAAAAGTCTTAAAGTATTGGGTTTTAAATATAAGTGTCAAAAGTGAATGTAATTGATCAAGTATACTTAAATATCAAAAGTAAAAAGGTATAAATCACTTCAAATTTGTTATGTTAAGCAAACAACCAGATGGCACAACTTTTTTTATTTACAGATAGCCAGAGGCACACTCCAAAACACAGACATAATTTACAAATTAAACATCCGTGTTTAGTGAGTCCGCCAGATCAGAGGAAGTAGGGATGACCAGGGATGTTCTCTTGATAAGTGTGTGAATTGGACCATTTTCCTGTCCTGCTACGCATTCAAAATGTAACGAGTACTTTTGGGCGTCAGAGAAAAGTATGGAGTAAAAAGTACATAATTTTCTTTAGGAATGTGGTGGAGTAAAAGCTAACAAAAATATAAACAGTAAAATAAAAAAACGACGCAAGTAAAAAAAAATACTTTAAAGCACTACTTAAGTACTTTATGCTGGTCATTGTAGAGGGTGTTGCTCTGGGGTTGACATGCACTGACCACTGGAGGGGGAACACTCGGGAGGGGTGCCACGTCGGGTTCGTGACTAGGTGTCTGGTATCCTTCCCATCTTGGCTGGGGATGGGGGTAGCTGGCTGGCTGGCTGCTCAGGGTAGGCATAGGGGGCCTGTTAAGGCAGAGCTGGTCGTTGGGCTTGGGCCTGGTAAGGCTGAGCTGGTCGTTGGGCTTGGGCCTGGTAAGGCTGAGGAAATAATGTGGGGTAAAAATAACATATATAAAATATACATGCACATACACTACGCCCTCACGGCGTATCTTATACATCTCAGCTTTACATATGTTGGTAGGTACATTTAATAATACAGATCAACTTTGCTCCTTTTTCCCATTCACCATACGGGGTCAAGCGACGTGCATCAACTACTCGTGAATTTTTTTTGCCTGAGATATTGATTATCAATGTCCAACGGGACGCCAGAGAGATCCCCTTTTACCGGTGCCCTGCTCCGAAAATCACAGCTGTTCACTTCATGCGTCGATCATTTTGCGAGCCACAATACATCCTTTTGTTCTTTAGATACACACGATAACACCATACCACTCCTGGTTACTATGATACCAACACCATACCACTCCTGGTTACTATGATACCAACACCATACCACTCCTGGTTACTATGATACCAACACCATACCACTCCTGGTTACTAGGATACCAACACCATACCACTCCTGGTTACTAGGATACCAACACCATACCACTCCTGGTTACTAGGATACCAACACCATACCACTCCTGGTTACTAGGATACCAACACCATACCACTCCTGGTTACTATGATACCAACACCATACCACTCCTGGTTACTATGATACCAACACCATACCACTCCTGGTTACTATGATACCAACACCATACCACTCCTGGTTACTATGATACCAACACCATACCACTCCTGGTTACTAGGATACCAACACCATACCACTCCTGGTTACTAGGATACCAACACCATACCACTCCTGGTTACTAGGATACCAACACCATACCACTCCTGGTTACTAGGATACCAACACCATACCACTCCTGGTTACTAGGATACCAACACCATACCACTCCTGGTTACTAGGATACCAACACCATACCACTCCTGGTTACTAGGATACCAACACCATACCACACCACTCCTGGTTACTAGGATACCAACACCATACCACACCACTCCTGGTTACTAGGATACCAACACCATACCACACCACTCCTGGTTACTAGGATACCAACACCATACCACTCCTGGTTACTAGGATACCAACACCATACCACTCCTGGTTACTAGGATACCAACACCATACCACTCCTGGTTACTAGGATACCAACACCATACCACTCCTGGTTACTAGGATACCAACACCATACCACTCCTGGTTACTAGGATACCAACACCATACCACTCCTGGTTACTAGGATACCAACACCATACCACTCCTGGTTACTAGGATACCAACACCATACCACTCCTGGTTACTAGGATACCAACACCATACCACTCCTGGTTACTATGATACCAACACCATACCACTCCTGGTTACTATGATACCAACACCATACCACTCCTGGTTACTATGATACCAACACCATACCACTCCTGGTTACTATGATATCAACACCATACCACTCCTGGTTACTATGATACCAACACCATACCACTCCTGGTTACTATGATACCAACACCATACCACTCCTGGTTACTATGATACCAACACCATACCACTCCTGGTTACTATGATACCAACACCATACCACTCCTGGTTACTATGATACCAACACCATACCACTCCTGGTTACTATGATATCAACACCATACCACTCCTGGTTACTATGATACCAACACCATACCACTCCTGGTTACTATGATACCAACACCATACCACTCCTGGTTACTATGATACCAACACCATACCACTCCTGGTTACTATGATACCAACACCATACCACTCCTGGTTACTATGATACCAACACCATACCACTCCTGGTTACTATGATATCAACACCATACCACTCCTGGTTACTATGATACCAACACCATACCACTCCTGGTTACTAGGATACCAACACCATACCACTCCTGGTTACTATGATATCAACACCATACCACGCCTGGTTACTATGATACCAACACCATACCACTCCTGGTTACTATGATACCAACACCATACCACTCCTGGTTACTATGATATCAACACCATACCACTCCTGGTTACTATGACTGCATCCACTTTTCCCAACGCCTTCTTCACAATGCTCGTGACTTCGAAAGGTTTTCCCAAATGAACATCCTTATCCAAAAAAACGTACTCCATCAAGCAACAATTCATCAGACTTATTTTCCACAACAATTTTAGCCCTTTTTGTTCAGTTGTCCACCCATCATTCTAACTAACCGTACTCGACGCGCTTTCAGCTTCAAACACTTCTGCTTCCGCCATCTCACCCCATTCCTCGCAGTCAATAACACATCTCTGAGGTTAAATGCTGGTTTGGTTGAAAGAGGGCTAATGACTGCAGGTGGGGGCATTTAAAGGGTAGCTCCACCACTTTCAGGTGGATGTGATTGTTCTTAATGAGCTTTGATGGAGGTGTGTGGCGACCAATGAGGGCAGGGCTCCCCTCCAGGTAGGAGAGGAGTTTTGTACAATACCATTGGAATTTTGAATATGGTATAGTTTAGAGCAGGGGTGTCAAACTCATTCCATGGAGGGCCTAAGACACATACAACCAGGTGAGGGGAGTTCCTTACTAATTAGTGACCTTAATTATCAATCAAGTCCAAGGGAGGAGCGAAAACCCAGACACTTGGCCCTCTGTGGAATGGGTTTAACACATGGTTTAGAGCATAAATTCACAGTGCAGTCGGAAAGTATTCTGACCACTTCACTTTTTCCACACTTACGTTACAGCCTTATTCTAAAATGGATTAAAATAGTTTCCCCCCCTCATCCATCTACACAATTTTTTGCAAATGTATAAAAAAATAAAAAACTGAAATATCACATTTACATAAGTATTCAGACCCTTTTACTCAGTACTTTGAAGCACCTTTCTTGGGTATGACGCTACAAGCTTGGAACACCTGTATTTGGGGAGTTTCTCCCATTCTTTCTGCAGATCCTCTCAAGCTCGGTCTGGTTGGATGGGGAGCGTCGCTGCACATCTCTCCAGAGATGTTCGGGTTCAAGTCCAGGCTCTGGCTGGGCCACTCAAGGACATTCAGAAACTTGTCCCGAAGCCACTCCTGCGTTGTCCTGTTGGAAGGTGAACCTTCGCCCCAGTCTGAGGTCCTGAGCGCTCTGGAGCAGGTTTTCCTCAAGGATCTCTGTACTTTGCTCCGTTCATCTTTCCCTTGATTCTGACTAGTGTCCCTGTCCCTGCCGCTGAAATATATCCCCACAGCATTATGCTGCCACCACCATGCTTCACCGTAGGGATGGTATTGGCCAGGTGATGAGTGGTGCCTGGTTTCCTCCTGACATGACGCTTGGCATTTAGGCCAAAGAGGTCAATCTTGGTTTCATCAGACCAGAGAATCTTGTTTCTCATGGTCTGAGAGTCCTATAGGTGCCTTTTGGCAAACTCCAAGCGGGCTGTCATGTGCCTTTTACTGAGGAGTGGCTTCCGTCTGGCCACTCTACCAATAAAGACTGATTGGTGGAGTGCTGCAGAGATGGTTGTCCTTCTGGAAGGTTCTCCCATCTCCACAGAGGAACTCTGGAGCTCTGTCAATGACCATCGGGTTCTTGGTCACTTCCCTGACCAAGGCCCTTCTCCCCCGATTGCTCAATATTGACGGGCGGCCAGCTCTAGGAAGAGTCTTGGTGGTTCCAAACTCCATTTAAGAATGATGGAGGCCACTGTGTTCTTGGGAACCTTCAATGCTGCATAAATGTTTTGGTACCCTTCACCAGATCTGTGCCTCGACACAATCCTGTCTCGGAGCTCTACGGATAATTCCTTCGACCTCATGGCTTGGTTTTTGCTCTGACATGCACTGTCAACTGTGGGACCTTATATAGACAGGTGTGTGCCTTTCCAAATCATGTCCGATCAATTGTATTTACCATAGATGGAGTCCAATCAAGTTGTAGAAACATCTCAAGGATGATCAATGGAAACAGGATCCACCTGAGCATAGCAAAGGGTCTGAATATTACGTAAATAAGGTATTCATATTTTATTTATCATCATCATCTTTACCCTCTTTTTCTCCCCAATTTCAACCTTGTCTCATCACTGCAACTCCCCAACGGGCTCGGGAGGTGAAGGTTGAGTCATGCATCCTCCGAAACATGACCCGCCAAACCGTGCTTCTTAACATCCGCCCGCTTAACCCGGAAGCCAGCCGCACCAATGTGTCAGAGGAAACACTGTTCAACTGACGACCGAGGTCAGCCTGCAGGCACCCAGCCCGCCACAAGGAGTCGCTAGAGCGCGATGAGTAAAGCCCCCACGGCCAAACCCTCCCCTAACCTGGACGACGCTGAGCCAATTGTGCGCCACCCTATGGGACTCCCGATCACGGCCAGTTGTGACACAGCCCGGGATCGAACCCGGGTCTGTAGTGACGCCTCTAGCACTGCGATGCAGTGCCTTAGACCGCTGCGCCACTCGGGAGGCCCTCGTGGAATGACCCATTTTGAAGACGACAATGCTCTGATCATTGGCAGATAGCTCCCAACCTATAGGAATCCCCACCCAGTTGGCTACTTTAAAACTGGTGGAAGCGCTCAAAGACAATGTCCATTCTAAACCTGATTATTATCCATCTAGAGTCCTCCATCTAACTCTATGCTGTGCATATGGTCCTGGCACGGAACCCTGGTTTGTTCTATGTTAGGAGCTGGTCTGTCCAATCAATGTCTCCTTTTGCAAGTTAAACATTCTGAACAGTACTCGTGGAGTCATCCATTCTACCCACGGCCTAACCAAATTACGACATTTTAGTTTTGTTGCTCTGTCCAGCAGATCGTATCGATCCACATTGAGTTCAATTTCAAAGACAGATGGGGCGGCACACAATTGGACCAGCATCGTCCAGGGTAGGGGAGGGAATGGCCGGCAGGGCTGTAGCTCAGTTGGTAGAGCATGGCGTTTGCAACGCCAGGGTTGTGGGTTCGATTCCCACGGGGGGCCAGTATGAAAAATAAAATATGTATGCACTCACTAACTGTAAGTCGCTCTGGATGTAAAATGTAAATGTAATTTGATCAGTCGATTGTGTTGATTTGCAGCAATGCTGTCTCTAGGTGGAAGGTGTGCCTTTCCTGAATGTTTCAGATCACAGAAACTGCCATGATTACCCAGTGCTTAATTTGAGCCGGATCCTGCCGGATGAACAGGATCCGGCTCCTCTCAGTTTTGGACTGTTTTCTTCAGAAATGTTTTCCCCCCGGACCCTAGGCTATGTGCCTCTACTCTACTGCTCTATGCCACTACCCAAATGCGATGATATGCATGCAATGCTTTATTATTAAGGTTACTTCTTTTTTTTCTCATGCGTTCCGGTACCTCAGAACTCCCCAGGTCACCCCCCCTCTTGCGCTGAATTTTTGTTCCGGCACATCCCGATTTACAAATTAACCACGATTACCTATTTCACATAAAATCAAATGTATGTCACAAAGTGCCATACAGAAACCCAGCCTAAAACCCCAAACAATGCAGACGTAGAAGCACGTGGCTAGGAAAAACTTCCTAGAAAGGTGGGAACCTAGGAAGAAACCTAGTGAGGAACCAGGCTCTGAGGGGTGGGCCAGTCCTCTTCTAGCTGTGCCGGGTGGACAGAGAAGCGTATCCATTGTAGATCTTAAATTAAATCAATTCTACTACAAAACTTTTCAGAAACCCTTGACACATACTACTCCCACCTTCAGATAATTTTTACTTGCTTTTAAAACTTTGCTTAAGTTGAACATTATGAGTAGGTCTGGTTCTCAGTCCTGTCTGCTGTAGCTGAGACTGTATCATGGCCTTTGTGTTCATCCAAACCACACTGATAACAGATACACTGCTAATCGCTACGACAGTAAACCTACAGCAGTTTGTCATGATGAGAGCAGATCTTCTCCTGTAGTTCTGTGGAGGCTTTGACCAGTTTGTGCTTCTTTATTGGAGCTACTTCATAGTGAGGCTGGAGGTGAGTCTCACAGTAAGAGGCCAGGCAGGACATGAGGGCTTTCTGCCTTCTCCCAGTGCAGAAATCACACTCCATATCTCCAGGTCCAGGATAGCACAGAGCAGGGGGGCAGCCTTGAGGCATTTCTTTTTCAGTTCCTCCACCAATTCAGCCAAGATAATACTCCTGTTCAGAACAGGCCTCCGGGTGAAGGTCTGCATTGTGGGCAGTTGTACACAATGCAGGGGAGGAGACCTCTGGCTTTCTAATCCAATGGGTTTTGAGGAAGCGAGGAGTATGCAATTGAGATTATCCCCATGAGTGAGCGAGAACCATAGAAATAGATAGACTCCTCTTTTTGCACCATCTCCTGGATGTGTGGGTTTATATCATAGAGATGGTATAGAGTGTATACCACCAATCTTTGCCATTGATCCTTTGTGATCATTCCAGGATAGAAGCTTGTGGGTTCCAGGATAGAGCTTGTGGGTTCCAGGATAGAGCTTGCATGGTGATGTTGGAAGTTGTGGCCGATCCATCCCCATCTTCAACAATAAAATCACCAAGACTTTGTTCAGACTGCAGGTTAAAATTGGATGGTTGAATTTATTTGACATTCAGCAGTTTTGTAAAATAAAGGCAACACCAGGCAAATTTCTCACCAAACAATTTGATTGGAAATCAGCATTCACAGAGCATGTCATTCTTTTTTGTATTAAAAAAAGAAAACATAAAAAGAACCGAAAAATTATGAATTTGTAGGGCTTCTCAAAAGAATCATTACATTCCAAATAGGAATGCATTTCAAATGCTAAAAAATAAGTCCTCTTCAAATGTCAATGTCATGATGTATGTAAAATACTATACACTCTTAGCCGCTTCTCCCAATATCCCTTCAAGAACATGTCCAACTCCCTACAAATTAATTTAAGGAGCATTTGACAAGTTTGATCATACATAATACTATGTATTCATTCTCAAAAAACTAAACAAATGTCCAAATAATACTGTTTTAGGTAAATTCAGTGTTGGCAACTCTCAATCTGTGATCAGCTCTCTTCACACTTCTACCGAGAGGGAACTAAAGTGTTCACACAAGCCTCAGATCACTTCATATTGGGTGGTGCAGCTTTAACACTGAATGGCAGGCATATAAAAATTCCTATTCACATATAATATGAATGTTTATATACACACACATTTATATAGGGTTTTTCCTCATACATACCAAAAATATTTCATACTTGACAAAGACAACTTTGGAGCGTCGCTATAAAAAAACGACAGTGCAAATGGCTACATTACATATCATTAAAATAAAGTTTCTACAGCTACCAGACGGTGACGGCGTGCAAGCCTAAGCGTGTGTAAAGCTTCTAAATCAAGTGCCATGTCTTCTCTTCAGTATGAATGCATTTAATCTAACACACCCGGGGGAGCACTGTGGTCTCCCCCACCTATACACCCTGCTCTGCCCCCACCTACCCTACCCTGTGCCTGGACTTGGTAACAGTCCGGTTGATGTGTAACAGATCATCAGGCAAACAAGGTGTGTGGGAGTGGGCCACAGGGCAAGGCCCAACCAGGTAGGTGAGAAGGAGGGGAAACACTTGGGAGTGGCGAATAACTGAGCTAACGTTAGTGATCTAAAGAGGGTAAAAGTTGAGTAAAATTCCTTAATATAATTAGCACTTGATTCAAGACAAGTGAAATACAGCCCAATTGGAATATATTGGGAAGCTGAATGAGCGTTAATGAAACTACAAAATGTTGTGGCTGTGTTTGTCTTCTGCTTAATAGATGTACTGTATAATGACCCCTGCAACTGTCAAGTTCAAAGCTGCATTTTGTTGTTAAACAAACTCAGTGGCCTTGTGTTTAGCGTTTCCACCCAGAAATTGGAAGGTTGTGAGTTCAATCCCAGCCCAGTCATACCAAATAAATGGGACCCAACTGGTATCTACTTGGGACTCTGCGTTAAAGAGATAGATTGGGGGTAAGGCCCTGCGATAGACTAGAGCAGGGGTAGGCAACCCTCTTCCTGGAGTGCAGCAGGTACTGCATGGTTTTGTTCCAACTAGGCCTGACCAACTGGAGATAATTGATCACTTCAGTGATTTTCAACACACCTGGTCTTCCAGGTCGGTTAAACCAAAAACATGAAGTACATGCGGCCCTCCAGGACCAGTGTCCTGTCCAGGGGCTGTACTTGTACATCAACCTGCCCTATGCTACAGAAACAGGAGATCTGCTCCTGGGAGTCGTTCCGGCTAGCACAAGTGAGAGAAATCGATGCATATTTCTCAACAGTGAAATGAAATGGATGTGTAGTATGGCGTCTCAGAATCAAACATCACTGAAGTCTGCATCAGATTTCATTTCATACAATCCTATAGGATTAATTACCATGAAATGTACTGGAATTAAATGAAGTAACCATGAATTGTTAATGAGTTTAAAACCAAACTTAAGAAACAGGCCAACAAATAGATGGGAGTTCATTAAGGGGGATAGTGGCAACATGGAGTCAGTCCAACAGTTAACCAGCAACCTCCATCTTGGTTATACGTATTGGCCAGTTGAGGATGAATAGTCTTTAGCGGTGTGCAGGAGTGAGGCTCAGAAGACTAAGGTTCAGAGGCAGCAGGGGCTGGCAGACTGTTGTAGTTGTGACTGGAGTTCAGCTGCACATGCTGTGGACGGTGTTGCAGCAGGGGAGGGGGCAGACTGCTGGCGCTGGCGATGCCGGAGACATGACTCCCCTGAGCCCTGTGACAGACCAGCAACCTGGCCCTCCAAACACGCACTGTCCACTGTGTCAGTCTGCTGGGGGCCCAGGGCCCTTTCCTCTGCCTGGCCCTCAAGCTCTAGGTCAGGGTTAGCAGGGGAGGAAGAGGGGCTGGCTTGGCTCCCTTCAACAGGAACACCGTTATGAGTAACGGTTTTGTCCCCCTCAGCCGCACCGGCCACTGGCTCTCCTTGCCCAGCCTCTGCTGGGTTGGGATTGGCTGGTAGAATGTCCTGGGCGGGTGCAGCAGTGGCATTGGCGGGCTGTGATTGGCTCTTCAGCGGTTTGTGACAAAGGGGGCAGGTCTCCTGTACATATAGCCACTTCTTGAGACAGCCAGCATGGAAGAAGTGGCTGCAGGGGGTGATGACGGCAGACTTCATGTCCTACAGGAAGGGACATGACAATGAATGGTTAACTACTGAACAACTGGAACAGAAAAGTCTGCTACAACGCCAAATTCAACATCGACCCTTTTCTGATGAGTGGAAGTATCAAAGTTCCACATCCTTATTCACACTAAACTTTCATTCTCTATTAATAATATCTTTTTTTTTATGTTGAAGCAGAACCTATTTCATATCCCCTCTCGCTGTATTGTCCCATTTAAACCAGAAGAGGGCTATTAAACACATTTATCAGACCAATAATGTTGGCCTCAATCACTCACTTTTCTCTGCAAGCATGCACACTTTTCCCCATGCACGTGCGCGCACACACAAACCTGGTAGCAGATGGCGCAGATGTCGCTGTACTGCTCCAGCTGCAGGTCAGAGGCGGTGGGCAGGCTCTTGATCTTGTTGACGGCGTCTCGCCGCAGCAGGAAGCTCTGCCAGCCCAGCTGGGCGCGCAGCCACACGTTGTAGTAGGAGTGGATGAAGATGATGGTGGAGCCCATCACCGTCCACTCCCCGAACACCGTCTCCGACACGCCGTAGGCCACCACCACCAGCGCCACCAGGAACTCCAGCAGCCGGTAGGTCCCGTTCACGTAGTAGATGACGTCGTCCATGTTCTCCACGGGCTCCTTACGGACCTCCTCCACCATGAAGATGATGTAGATGAGCAGGGTGCCCAGCACCTTGGAGACAGAGTAGGAGACAGGGACAGAGACAGAGAGGGTTAGGAGACAGAGACAGAGAGGGTTAGGAGACAGAGGGTTAGGAGACAGAGAGGGTTAGGAGAGAGAGGGTTAGGAGACAGAGACAGAGAGGGTTAGGAGACAGAGAGGGTTAGGAGACAGAGAGGGTTAGGAGACAGAGAGGGTTAGGAGACAGAGAGGGTTAGGAGACAGAGAGGGTTAGGAGACAGAGAGGGTTAGGAGACAGAGAGGGTTAGGAGACAGAGACAGAGAGGGTTAGGAGACAGAGACAGAGAGGGTTAGGAGACAGGAACAGGAGACAGAGACAGTGAGGGTGGGTGTAGGAGACAGGGACAGTGAGGGTGGGTGTAGGAGACAGGGACAGTGAGGGTGGGTGTAGGAGACAGGGACAGTGAGGGTGGGTGTAGGAGACAGGGACAGTGAGGGTGGGTTGTAGGAGACAGGGACAGTGAGGGTGGGTGTAGGAGACAGGGACAGTGAGGGTGGGTGTAGGAGACAGGGACAGTGAGGGTGGGTGTAGGAGACAGGGACAGTGAGGGTGGGTGTAGGAGACAGGGACAGTGAGGGTGGGTGTAGGAGACAGGGACAGTGAGGGTGGGTGTAGGAGACAGGGACAGTGAGGGTGGGTGTAGGAGACAGGGACAGTGAGGGTGGGTGTAGGAGACAGGGACAGTGAGGGTGGGTGTAGGAGACAGGGACAGTGAGGGTGGGTGTAGGAGACAGGGACAGTGAGGGTGGGTGTAGGAGACAGGGACAGTGAGGGTGGGTGTAGGAGCATTTCGTTAGGGCAAGCGGTGGAGGGTTAAGGGTTAAGAGTTAGAACAAACTAAAAATCAGTAAGATCTGCACTATTCCTTTCTATTACAGTTCACTTCAGGTCGATGTACCAGAATCTTCTAAAAACTACCACCAAGGCGATTCCAAACATATTTATGTTGTTTTGGATCTTCCTGAAATGAAATCCATAGAAAGGTCATTTGGGGGAAGGATGTTTGGCATACCTTTGAAATCTGTATCCAAAATAATTGAGAAGTAACTAATTAAAGTTGGGAAACTTGTGACATTTTGGCCTTACCCAGGCCTAATCTTAAACATTAGTAAAAATTTGCTTATAAATCAACTTCTGTTAGGCCAAATCGCGCCGCGATAGTTCTGTCTGACAGCCCCGCTTCCCTGCTTCAATTCAGTTGGCCTCAAATGACTCTGGGGTATCGGGTTAAATATCCACAGCCATTGGAGGCTCTGGAGTCCCACCTTAACGCTCATTTGCCGATCGGACTGTCCGTCAATTTGTGGCGGAAGCTTCTGAGCTTTCTAATAGTATAAGGCATTACTAGGTAATGTTCATGGCTTTCTCATGTAGATACATTTTACACGGCCATCCAGTTAACATTAAATGTTCAACAGGTTTTAAGACATTAATGGTTTTAATGTACAGAAGCAACAAAGCCAGTATTAGTGTCATCTGAAACAGGAGTTTAGATTATGAATACAATTTATTTATGGGATAGTTACAAATACTGCATTTATTTCTTATTTTTAAGTACCATTTTGATTTTGTTCATACTGTTTAAAACATACTCTACAAGTACATGACATTTCCAGAGTGGGCTCTCTGCTACTGAAGTAATCATTTTGGATACAGACTTCAAAAAAGGTATACCAAACATCCTTTACCCAAAGGACCTTTCTATTGATTTAATTTCAGGGAGATCCTAAACACCATAGGGCCACAGGGCTTTCCATATTTCAGAGGTAACGTATACTCACAGGTGGGCAGGGAATAGCAGGCACATCTATGGGAGCTTACAGTCCTTACCGTGCCCGTCACATCACTGTGTGTCCCCACAGCAACAGAGCCTGCGGTGTGTGTGTCCCCACAGCAACAGAGCCTGAGGTGTGTGTGTCCCCACAGCAACAGAGCCTGAGGTGTGTGTGTCCCCACAGCAACAGAGCCTGAGGTGTGTGTGTCCCCACAGCAACAGAGCCTGCGGTGTGTGTGTCCCCACAGCAACAGAGCCTGAGGTGTGTGTGTGTGCCCACAGCAACAGAGCCTGAGGTGTGTGTGTCCCCCACAGCAACAGAGCCTGAGGTGTGTGTGTCCCCACAGCAACAGAGCCTGAGGTGTGTGTGTCCCCACAGCAACAGAGCCTGAGGTGTGTGTGTCCCCACAGCAACAGAGCCTGCGGTGTGTGTCCCCCCACAGCAACAGAGCCTGAGGTGTGTGTGTCCCCACAGCAACAGAGCCTGAGGTGTGTGTGTGTGTGTGTGTGTGTTCCACAGCAACAGAGCCTGAGGTGTGTGTGTCCCCACAGCAACAGAGCCTGAGGTGTGTGTGTGTGTGTGTGTGTGTGTGTGTGTGTGTGTGTGTGTCCACAGCAACAGAGCCTGAGGTGTGTGTGTGTGTGTGTGTGTGTGTGTCCACAGCAACAGAGCATGAGGTGTGTGTGTGTGTGTGTGTGTGTGTGTCCACAGCAACAGAGCATGAGGTGTGTGTGTGTGTGTGTGTGTGTGTGTGTGTGTGTGTGTGTGTGTGTGTCCACAGCAACAGAGCCTGAGGTGTGTGTACCTGCAGTGAGGTGAGGATGCTGGAGGAGATGATAATGAGTAGCCAGAAGTCCATGTGGAAGAACTGGCAGATCATGTAGGCCATGTAGGCTGGGAACACCAGCAGGAACAGGCACAGGCTCACGGCCCGGAAGTGCTTCCACAGGCTCCTGAACAGAGCAAACACCAACAGACCTATTAGTAGGGAATCTCCTCGGAGGGGATTAATAAAGTTGGGTTGAATTTAACCATATAGTTGGGGAATTTTTAATGGGTTTACATTTGAAGTGAGGCATTTGAAGTTACTCTGCTCTCCATTTCTCTGTATAAATAAAAGGTTAAATACATTTCTCTCGCTCTCTGTGTGGATGACCCTATGGGCCCAAGTCAAAAGTAGTGCAAAAATAAAGTCACATTTCAAAATCAGTCTTGAATGACTTACTTGTCCCGGGAGGCCCCCAGAGCCAGTACGATGGGGTCAGCTATCTCCAGCATGGACTGTAGAATGGAGGCCACCACGACGAAGAGGATGATACTGAGGAGGAAGGCTCGGTGGATGACCTGCAGCTCGATCAGACCCGTCTGTACAGCCAGGATCAGTAACGTGATGCCCTCTGTCATCCCCCTGAGATGGAGGGAGGTAGAGAAGTAGGGGGAATGTTCAGTCTTCTCTTTAAATGTGGTGCTTTCAGTCAGAAAGGAAAAAAGCTTCCTCAGTGTTCAAACCTGTAGTCCACATAACACACTTAACGGACATAAAGACACATCACATGAGAAGGCAGGTGGGCAGGAAGCTGACTGACCGGTGCATGGTGTTGTCATTCATGAAGGCCCGGTAGCCCTGCAGGTAGAACTTGCAGAGGGTGAGGACACCCAGCGCCACGAAGGAAACCGTAAAGACCAGGCCCAGCAGGGAGTAGGGAGTGCTGCAGCACTCTGCAATACTGAAGGGGACAAGGAGACAGGGGGCCTTAACTCACTAAACTTAGAATAGACGGCACACATCCCATTTTCTTTGATTGAAATAAACAGACGAGTGAAATTGTAGAACTTGAGACTCAATAACGTTGTGAAAAAGTTCCAGCAAAACAGGTCGACTTGGGTTTCAAACTCCTCGCATTCCACAAGGGATAAGCATTCCATGAGAGAAACACAAATACCAAGGAAGTGTTTGTATGGCTGGTCCCACCTGGTGAGGAAGAGGAAGTGTTTGTATGGCTGGTCCCACCTGGTGAGGAAGAGGAAGTGTTTGTATGACTGGTCCCACCTGGTGAGGAAGAGGAAGTGTTTGTAGTGCTGGTCCCACCTGGTGAGGAAGAGGAAGTGTTTGTAGTGCTGGTCCCACCTGGTGAGGAAGAGGAAGAGCAGCCTCTCTCTGGAGGTGGGCTTGTCCCGGCTACTGAAGTAGCTGTAGATCTGCAGGGCAAACAGCACCAGCCAGAAGCACATGAAGAGGACGGGCAGAACCAGCTGGTTCCACAGGGACATCCCCAGAGCCAGCAGCCCATACACCTCCACCACCTGGGCACAGCAGGACAGGGAAGAGAGGATATCACAGACATGGTTAGCTACTAGAAATAAAAACACCTCAAGACAGCATAGATCCTCAGAAAACGGGTAGATTTACAGTCTCCAGAGTGTGTGGGGGGGGAACAGTGACGATCAGGTAATAAATGTATTCACAATCTCTTCTAGTTAGAGAAACAAACGCATGAAAATAATTCTGTGCCAAGTAGACAGTTTTACCTGCACCAGCTCCCTGTAGGCGGTCTTGGCCAGGTTGTATGGCACCAGCAGGTTGGTGGCCAGGAAATAGATGACCTCGAGGCCTGTGAAGATCATGGCGAAGCGGTTGATGAACACAATGGTCTCCAGGGGGACCAGACAGAGACGGGCCACCAGGGGGAGCAGGTGAGCAGAGAACAGCCAGATCCTCTTGGTCTGCATGACGCAGGAGCACAGGGTGCACACCACCATCTGACCTGGAGAGAGAGGCAGGGACACAGGAGGGACGGGGTTAATACACAGCGTATAGGGACAACCGCGGTGTAGGAACACTGAACAGCTGAACCTGAAGAGAGAGGCAGGGACACAGGAGGGACGGGGTTAATACACAGCGTATAGGGACAACCGCGGTATAGGAACACTGAACAGCTGAACCTGGAGAGAGAGGCAGGGACACAGGAGGGACGGGGTTAATACACAGTGTATAGGGACAACCGCGGTATAGGAACACTGAACAGCTGAACCTGAAGAGAGAGGCAGGGACACAGGAGGGACGGGGTTAATACACAGCGTATAGGGACAACCGCGGTGTAGGAACACTGAACAGCTGAACCTGAAGAGAAAGGCAGGGACACAGGAGGGACGGGGTTAATACACAGCGTATAGGGACAACCGCGGTATAGGAACACTGAACAGCTGAACCTGGAGAGAAAGTAAAGAGCTAACTGAGAAAATATATTAATTAACGCATTGATGATTTTGCAAGTCACATTTGCAATGCCTTCAAGTTCAAATAAGGGCAAAATGAACCTCAAAATAGTACATTGAGGCAGGCAGTACTTGTAGCTTTACTGCTACGTGCCCCAAGTTGACTCGGATGACACAGTGCTAGCATGGTACTGCACTAGAAAGCTCAATCTCATCACATGAGAGAGAGAAGGAATGAGACATAGTGAAGACCGTGTCAGATCCAGTGACTTCACCGAGGCTGGTGACGACAGCATAGTGGCTGCATTTTCTACAACACACTAGTGACTGGGCCAAGAAGTCCATGCCTACAGCTGCTCTCCTCTGTTTCTAGAAAATATTACTTTTCAGCCGTTTAGCAGACGCTCTAAAGAAGAGCAACTTACAGGAGCAATTAGGGTTAAGTGCCTTGCTCAAGAGCACAGAGATGATTCATTTAGTCGGCTTGGGGAGTTGAACAAGAGATCTTTCGGTTACTGACCCAACACTCTTAGCAGCTAGGCTGCCTGCCGTCTAAATAACATGAACTCAGTGTGACCCGCAGAACTCTAGGCAGGACAGGAGACCAACTGTACAGTACAGATATTAGGAGCTCAGGGTTGAATTAGGGATGGGCATTTCAAATTAGTTCACTATTTCACTCTTTTTTTATTCATCTGCTCTTGACCAAATCAGAATGACGCAAATGCAGAGGTAAACAGAGGACAGACTGCTATTTTCACCATGATTGAACTGATTCCGTTACTAAAAAGGTTTTCTGGTGTGTTGCATTGATCTGTGTCAGGACTTGTGGAAACTCCGTTTGGTGCATGCCTGTAATTACTATTTGAAGTAGGGAAAACAGCATACTGAGGGCAGACTGGAGGGCTAAATGTGCAGTAGTAGCTCAATGCACCATCATAAAAATTACATAAAAATAAAAAAAAATAAAAAATTATTACGAATTTCAAATGTCATGGTATTTCCAAACGCCTACTCCCCCTCAGGAGACTGAAAAGATTTGGCACGGGTCCTCAGATCCTCAAAAAGTTATACAGCTGCACCATCGAGAGCATCCTGACTGGTTGCATCACCGCCTGGTATCGCAACTGCTCGGCATCCGACCGCAAAGCGCTACACAGGGTAGTGCGTACGGTCCAGTACATTATTGGGGCCAAGCTTCCTACCATCCAGGACCTCTATACCAGGCGGTGTCAGAGGAAGGACCTCAAAATTGTCAAAGACTCCAGCCACCCTAGTCATAGACTGTTCTCTCTGCTACCGCACGGCAAGCGGTACCGGTCTAGGTCCAAAAGACTCCTTAACAGCTTCTACCCCCAAGCCATAAGACTGCTGAACAATTAATAAAATAGCCATCTGGACTATTTACATTGACCCCCGCTTTGTTTTTACACTGCTGTTACTCGCTGTTTATTATCTATGCAGTCACTTTACCCCTACCTACATGTACAAATTACCTCGACTAACCTGTACCCCCACACATTGACTCGGTACCGGTACCCCATGCATATAACCTTGCTATTGTTATTCTATTGTATTAATTTATTTGGTAAATATTTTCTTAACTATTTTTCTTAACTGCATTGTTCGTTAAGGGCTTGTAAGTAAGCATTTCACTGTAAGGTCTACATACACCTGTTGTATTCGGCGCAAGTGACAAATAACCTTTGATTTATATGTAACAATGGTCAAGGATAATTGAATTGACCGTTTTCTCATTGTTAAAATATGGCTACAATTATTCTCCAAAAAATGAACTATCCCACCAGTCTTTTAGAGAAATTAGAGAGTACTTCAGTGATTGAATCTAAAAAGGCCAAAGTTCAATGACTGTCCCTAATCAAGTCAACAAAACTCACCAAAGCATCAAATCAGTCCCTCCCTTTTGTAACATGTTAGGGAAAGGGTTCCCGTTGTTAAAAGTCAAAGTAGCAGAGGGTTACCTAACAGAGAAGGAGAATCTGCTCAGCATCAGATCATTGCATGACGACATTTCATAGGCAGGCCTCCTATTCACGATGAAACAAGACAATGGTTTGTTCCCCTTTCGGGCTTTCAGCCTTTTACTGAGCTCTGAATACAACACTATTATGGCCAGCCGTATTTTTAGAAGAGGTGGATCCCACACCCCAGTAACCTAAAACCCTACAGATACTGCAGAACCACAACAAGCTTCCCTCTTATGACAGAAGCAATGCAACAAAGAAATACATCAATGAGTGAAAGTAACGTAGAGATTAAAAGAGAGGGAGAGATTGAGAGACCTGTGAGTTGTGTGCGTTCTCTTTGGTGTTTCCTGTTTCTGGAGGACTGTGGCTGCATTAAGCTGCTCTCTACCTCGTTGCGTGCACCCCATCAGAGAGCTGAGGAGCTCTGCGGCAAACGGCATCTCAGAGCAACAGATTCAACAGCACCCACCGCCAACCTCCTGAACCCTCTCCCTACTGCCTATAATGATGAAGCAAGGAAACACTGCGTTTCCCATGTGTCTAAAAAGGTTGTAGGGCGAACCTAGTTTAGTTGGTTACCTATGAGGATGAGACTGTGTTTAGTTGGCTACCTATGAGGGTGGTAGTGGTGGTGAAGGTGGGACTGTTTAGTTGGTTACCTATGAGGGTGGTGAAGGTGGGACTGTGTTTAGTTGGCTACCTATGAGGGTGGTGGTGGTGAAGATGGGACTGTGTTTAGTTGGTTACCTATGAGGGTGGTAGTGGTGGTGAAGGTGGGTCTGTGTTTAGTTGGCTACTTATGAGGGTGGTAGTGAAGTTGGACTGTGTTTAGTTGGTTACCTATGAGGGTGATGGTGGTGGTGAAGGTGGGACTGTGTTTAGTTGGTTACCTATGAGGGTGGTGGTGGTGAAGGTGAGACTGTGTTTAGTTGGTTACCTATGAGGGTGGTAGTGGTGGTGAAGGTGGGTCTGTGTTTAGTTGGCTACTTATGAGGGTGGTGGTGAAGTTTGGACTGTGTTTAGTTGGTTACCTATGAGGGTTGTGATGAGTTACCTATGAGGGTGGTAGTGGTGGTGGTGAAGGTGGGTCTGTGTTTAGTTGGCTACTTATGAGGGTGGTGGTGGTGGTGAAGGTAGGACTGTATTTAGTATTTGTATTTATTAAGGATCCACATTAGCTGTTGCCAAGGCAGCAGCTACTCTTCCTGGGGTCCTGCAACATTAAGGCAGTTATATACAATTTAAAATATTACATGACATTATATTTACAATACATTTAGTGTGTTCCCTCAGGCCACTCCTCCACTATCACATATTTACAATACAACATCCATGTGTACGTGTGTGTAGAGTGAGTGTCTATATGTATGTGTGCATGTCTCTTCACAGTCCTCGCTGTTCCACAAGGTGTATTTTTTACTGTTTTTTAATTCTGATTCTACTGCTTGGATCAGTTACCTGAGGTGGAATAGTTTCATGTTGTACTGTGCGGCTCCCATAGTCCGTTCTGGACTTGGGGACTGTGAAGAGACCTCTGGTGGCATGTCTTGTGGGGTATACATGGGTGTCGACACCTCACAAAAACAAGCACTGATGAAGTCAATCTCTTCCACTCTGAGCCAGGAGAGACTGACATGCATGTCATCAATGTTAGCTCTCTGTGTACTTTTAAGGGCTAACCGTGCTGCCCTGTTCTGAACCAACTGCAATTTTCCCAAGTCCCTCTTTGTGGCACCTGACCACACTACTGAATAGTAGTCTAGGTGCGACAAAACTAGGGCCTGTAGGACCTGCCTTGTTGATAGTGTTGTTAAAAAGGCAGAGCAGTGCTTAATTATGGACATACTTCTCCCCATCTTAGCTACTATTGTATCAATATGCTTTGACCATGACAGTCTACAATCCAGGGTTACTCCAAGCAGTTTAGTCACCTCAACTTGCTCAATTTCCACATTATTCATTACGAGGTGTAGTTGAGGTTGAGGGTTTAGTGAATGATTTGACCCAAATACAATGCTTTTAGTTTTGGAAATATTCAGGACTAATTTATTCCTTGCCACCCATTCCAAAAGTAACTGCAACTCTTTAAGTGTTGCAGTTATTTCAGTTGCTGTAGTAGCTGACGTGTATAATGTTGAGTCATCCGCATACATAGACACACTGGCTTTACTCAAGGCCAGTGGCATGTCATTAGTAAAGATGGAAAAAAGCAAGGGGCATGGACAGCTGCCCTGGAGAATTCCTGATTCTACCTGGATTATGTTTGAGAGGCTTCTATTAAAGGACACCCTCTGTGTTCTGTTAGACAAGTAACTCTTTATCCATATTATAGCAGGGGGTGTAAAGCCATGACACAAGTTTTTCCAGCAGCAGACTATGATCAATAATGTCAAAAGCTGCACTGAAGTCAAACAAAACAGCTCCCACAATCTTTTTATCATCAATTTCTCTCAGCCAATCAGTCATTTGTGTAAGTGCTGTGCTTGTTGAATGTCCTTCTCTATAAGCATGCTGAAAGTTTGTTGTCAATTTGTTTACAGTAAAATAGCATTGTATCTGGTCAAACAATTTTTTCCAATAGTTTACTAAGGGTTGGTAACAGGCTGATTGGTTGGCTGTTTGAGCCAGTAAAGGGGGCTATTCTTAGGTAGCAGAATGACTTTAGCTTCCCTCCAAGCCTGGGGCACACACTTTCTAGTAGGCTTAAATTGAAAATATGGCAAATAGGAGTGGCAATATCGTCCGCTATTATCCTCAGCAATTTTTCATCCAAGTTGTCAGACCCTGGTGGCTTGTCATTGGTAATAGACAACAATTTGTTCACCTCTTCCACACTCACTTTACAGAATTCAAAATTACAATGCTCATCTTTCATAATTAGGTCAGATATACTTGGATGTGTAGTGTCAGCAATTGTTGCTGGCATGTCATGCCTAAATTTGCTAATCTTGCCAATGAAAAAATTATTAAAAGTAGTTGCCAATATCAGTTGGTTTTGTGATGAATGAGCCATCTGATTGATGGAGCCGAGTTTGCCTTTTTCCCCCAAATTTCATTTAAGGTGCTCCAAAGCTTTTTACTATCATTCTTTATGTCATTTATTTTTGTTTCATAGTGTTGTTGTTTCTTCTTTTTATTCAGTTTAGGCACATGATTTCTCAATTTGCAGTATGTTTGCCAATCGGTTGTGCAGCCAGACTTATCTGGCTTTCCTTTTGCCTCATCCCTCTCAACCATAAAATTTTTCAATTCCTCATCAAACAGTTTTTACAGTCATTTTCTTAATGGATGCATGCTTATTAGTAACTGGAATAAGCAATTTCATAAAATGTGTCAAGTGCAGTGTCTGTTTACTCCTCATTACACACCACGGACCAGCATATTTTCTTTACATCAACAACATAGGAATCACTACAAAACTTATTGTATGACCTCTTATCCACTATATTAGGCCCAGCCTTTGGATCTTTGGTTTTCCTAGATATGGCTACTATATTGTGATCACTACATCCATTGTATTTGGATACTGCTTTCAAACAAATCTCTGCAGCATTAGTAAAGATATGATTGATACATGTTGATGATTTAATTCCTGTATTGTTTGTAACCACCCTGGTAGGTTGACTGATAACCTGAACCAGGTTGCAGGCACTGGTTACAGTTTGAAGCCTTCTCTTGAGTGAGCAGCCTGATGAAAGCCAGTAAATATTTAAATCACCAAGAAAGTATACCTCTATTGATATCACATACATCATCAAGCATTTCACACATGTTATCCAGATACTGACTGTTAGCACTTGGTCGTCTATAGCAGCTTCCAACCAGAATTGGCATTAGGGGAGGCAGGATTAACCTGTAGCCATATTACTTCAACAGTATTTAACATGAGATCCTGTCTAATCTTCACAGGAATGTGGTTCTGAATATAAACAGCAACACCACCATTGGCATTTCCATAAATGTTATAACCTTGTATTGCTGAAGGTGGGACTGTGTTTAGTTGGTTACCTATGAGGGTGGTGGTGGTGGTGAGTCTGTGTTTAGTTGGTTACCTATGAGGGTGGTGGTGGTGAAGGTGGGACTGTGTTTAGTTGGTTACCTATGAGGGTGGTGATGAGTTACCTATGAGGGTGGTAGTGGTGGTGAAGGTAGGACTGTGTTTAGTTGGTTACCTATGAGGGTGGTGGTGGTGGTGAAGTTTGGAGTGTGTTTAGTTGGTTACCTATGAGGGTGGTAGTGGTGGTGAAGGTGGGACTGTGTTTAGTTGGTTACCTATGAGGGTGGTGATGAGTTACCTATGAGGGTGGTAGTGGTGGTGAAGGTAGGACTGTGTTTAGTTGGTTACCTATGAGGGTGGTGGTGAAGTTTGGACTGTGTTTAGTTGGTTACCTATGAGGGTGGTAGTGGTGGTGAAGGTGGGACTGTGTTTAGTTGGTTACCTATGAGGGTGGTAGTGGTGAAGGTGGGACTGTGTTTAGTTGGTTACCTATGAGGGTGGTGGTGGTGGTGAAGGTGGGACTGTGTTTATTTGGTTACCTATGAGGGTGGTGGTGAAGGTGGGTCTGTGTTTAGTTGGTTACCTATGGCTCAGTTGGTAGGGCGTGGCGCTTGCATCGCCAGGGTTGCGGGTTCAATTCACACAGGGGACCAGTATGATAAATGTACTACTGTAAGTTTCTCTGGATATGAGCGTCTGCTAAAATGACTAAAATGTAATTAGGGTGGGACTGTGTTTAGTTACTCTGAACAAAAATAAACGCAACATGCATCAATTTCAAAAGACTTTACTGAGTTACAGTTCATAAGGAAATCAGTCCATTGAAATAAATAAATTAGGCCCTCATCTATGGATTTCACATGACTGTTGGTAACAGATACAATACCTTGTGGGGGTGTGGATCAGAAAACCAGCCAGTATCTGGTGTGACCACCATTTGCCTCATGCAGCACGACATCTCCTTCGCATAGAGTTGATCAGGCTGTTGATTGTGGCCTGTGGAATGTTGTCCCACTCCTCTTCAATGGCTGTGCGAAGTTGCTGGATATTGGCGGGAACTGGAACACGCTATCGCACACGTCGATCCAGAGCATCCCAAACATGGTCAATGGGTGACATGTCTGGTCAGTATGCAGGCCATGGAAGAACTGGGACATTTTCAGTTTCCAGGAATTGTGTACAGATCCTTGCGACATGGGTCTGTGCATTATCATGCTGAAACATGAGGTGATGGTGGCGGATGAATGGCACGACAATGGGCCTCAGGATCTCGTCAGTCTCTGTGCATTCAAATTGACATCGATAAAATGCAATTGTGTTTGTTGTCCATAGCTTATGCCTTTCCCATACCATAATCCCACCGCCACCATGGGGCACTCTGTTCACAACGTTGACATCAGCAAACCGCTCACCCACACAACGCCATACACTCTGTCTGCCATCTGCCCGGTACAGTTGAAACCGGGATTCATCTGTGTAGAGCACACTTCTCCAGCGTGCCAGTGGCCATCGAAGGTGAGCATTTGCCCAGTGAAGTCGATTACGACGCCGAACTGCAGCCAGGTCAAGACCCTGGTGAGGACAATGAGCACCCAGATGAGCTTCCCTGAGACGGTTTCTGACAGTTTGTGCAGAAATTATTTGGTTGTGCAAACCCAGTTTCATCAGCTGTCCGGGTGGCTGGTGTCAGACAATTCCGCAGGTGAAGAAGTCGGATGTAGAGGTCCTGGGCTACGGTTGAGGACAAATTCTCTAAAACGACGTTGGAGGCGGCTAACAGTAGAGAAATGAACATGAAATTATCTGGCAACAGCGCTGGTGGACATTCCTGTAGTAAGCATGCCAATTGCAGGCTCCCTCAAAACTGTGGCATTGTGTTGTGTGACAAAACTGCACATTTTAGAGTTGCCATTTATTGTCCCCAGCACAAGGTGCACCTGTGTAATGACCATGCTGTTTTATTGGCTTCTTGATATGCCATATTATTTTGGCAAAGGAGGAATTCTCACTAACAGGGATGAAAACAATTATGTGCACAAAATTTGAGAGAAATAAGCTTTTTGTGCTTATGGAACATTTCTGGGATATTTTATTTCAGCTCAAGCAACATGGGACCAGCACTTTTCATGTTGCGTTTATATTTCTGTTCAGTGTAGTTACCTATGGTGAAGGCGGCAATGTGTTTAGTTAGTTACCTAGGAGGGCGGTGGAGAAGCGGTTCATGGACAGCGGCTCCAGGTAGAGTGGTCCCTCGTACCCAGAGTCCAGCTCACTGCGGACATAATCCCTAAAAACAAGACAACCCAGAGCTCAGTTCACCTCCTGCAGTCACACCGGCGGTCCTCTGTCCTCACTGGTTAGATACAAAAACATCCCTCAGAGAATTCAACAGTTACACACACACACACACACACACACACACACAGGGCCAGTAGAAGCTTGATTCACTCAATACTATTACCCCTAACTGTTTTATGGAGCAATTTGAAAAATGGTTAACAAACACAGCACGCAAATGGCTTTTAAAATGACCTTCCGAATACAGCTCACTCCTCGTTAACAATTGAACGTCTCACCTGGAGACCTGGTGTCCAGCGAAGAGCAGCAGGGCAGTGAGCACGTACAGGTAGAGCTTCACCAGGTGCTGACGAGGCAGAGTCAGGAGCACCAGGCTGAGGATGTAACCTGATACACAGAGAGAGGAGGGAGACGCAGTCAGGACACAGTGAATCATGGAGGGAGGACGGAGATGTGCCTGTACAGCACACCACCATGAAGACGTGAAACACACATTCATTTCATTTATTTATTCATTTAGGCAGGATAGCCCTGTAACACTGTTTTCCAGGGAGTCCTGGGTTCAATAGTCAATAAAAACACACAAAAGCTGTCTTCAGAAAGTATTCAGACCCCTTGTTACATTACAGCTTTAAAATTGATTCAATTCATTTTTTTCCTCAGCAATCTACACACAACACCCCATAATGAGAAAGCAAACACAGGTTTAGACATTTTTGCACATTTAAAAAATAAAAACAGAAGTACGTTATTTCCATAAGTATTCAGACCCTTTGCTTTGAGACTCGAAATTGAGCTCAGGTGAATCCTATTTCCATTGATCATCCTTGAGACGTTTCTACAACTTGATTGGAGTCCACCTGTGGTCAACTCAATTGATTGAACATGATTTGGAAAAGGCACACACACACACACACACACACCTGTCTACATAAGGTCCCACAGTTGACAGTGCATGTCAGAGCAAAAACCAAGCCATGAGGTCGAAGGAATTATTCGTAGAGCTCCAAGACAGGATTGTGTCGAGGCACAGATCTGGGGAAGGGTACCAAAACATTTCTGCAGCATTGAAGGTCCCCAAGAACAGTGGCCTCCATCATTCTTAGATGTAAGATGTTTGGAACCACCAAGACTCTTCCTAGAGCTGGCCGCACGGCCAAATGGAGCAATCGGGGGAGAAGGGCCTTGGTCGGGGAGAAGGACAACAATCTCTGCAGCACTCCACCAATCAGGCCTTTATGGTAGAGTGGCCAGACGGAAGTTACTCCAGTAAAAAAGGCACATGACAGCCCGCTTGGAGTTTGCCAAAAGGCACCTAAAGACTCTCAGACCATGAGAAACAAGATTCTCTTGTCTGATGAAACCAAGATTGAACTCTTTGGACTGAATGCCAAGCATCACGTCTGGAGGAAACCTGGCACCATCCATACGGTTAAGCATGATGTGGCAGCATTATGCTGTGGGGATGTTTTTCAGTGGCAGGGACTGGGAGACTAGTCAGGATCGAGGCAAAGATGAACG